>NW_020174923.1:15068867-15179530 GCF_003031525.2 Neophocaena asiaeorientalis asiaeorientalis
ATATATATATATATATAATTAGTTTTCCATCTTCAAATTACATGTCTTTATTCTTGAGCAAACCTTTCCCCATTCTCACTCCCTCGAGACTAAAGAGAAGTCAAAGTATTTGGAAATGGATCTTCATATACACCTCTGTGTATAAGACAAATACGTTGAGAGTACAAAGGTTATATAATAATAGGAAAAGTTGCTCCATTATGTTTTACGAGATAAAACAAAAAAAAAAGATTGTCTTTTCACCCTCTACTAACTTGTTAGAAGTTAAAGATCTATTAAAGATCAGGAAAACACACCCAAGGTTAATGGGATACTCCAGACCCCCATACTCTCTACTCTTAGCACATTTGTCACCAAGATCTGATTAAAAGCTAAATCAGATATTATATCCCATTCCAGCTCTGCTTAAAATCCTACAGAGTAGATTCCTTACCATGATTCTAAAAACTCTGGCTTCTGCCTACCTCTTCAATTATTTCATACTCCCCTCCCCTATGACTTATTTTGCTGACAACATACCTGCCTTCTTTCTTTTTTTTGCTTTTTTTGTTTACTTTTTTTTTTTTTTTAACATCTTTATTGGGGTATAATTGCTTTACACTGGTGTGTTAGTTTCTGATTTATAACAAAGTGAATCAGCTATACCCTGCCTTCTTTCTAATCCTTGAACATGCCAACGCTGCTTTCTGCTTTAGGACTGTTGTTCTCACTGTTCCCTCTGCCTGGAAGGCTCTGATCCCAGATCTTCCCATGGCTGGCTTCTTTTTGTTATTCAGACCTCAGTTCAAATATCTCCTTCTCTGACTCTCCCTGATCACTTCATAGAAAGAACCTACCTCTACCCCAGTCTTTCTCTATCCCTTTTCCTACTTTATCACCTTCACAGTACTAGTTACTATCTAAAATTATTTATTTATTGGTTATATGTTTATTATCAGTCTCCCTCCCAAATGGAATATAAATACCTTGAAGGCAGGAGACTCAACTCTATTTACTGTATCTAGAGCAGTGCCTGGCATATAGTAGGTCCTAAACAAATATTTGTTTAGTGATTAAGTGAAAAGCACAGAAGAATAATGAGCAAACTACCCTGACCATAGCAGAGACAGGGGACTAAATATTAGAAAGTCAGAAAGAAAACAGAAGAAAATAACTATTCTGGCCCTACTTATTCAGTTTGGTTGTAATATGAATATAAGAAAGATAAGGTAGTTGGAAGTTTAAATGAATGGAAATGCATAAATTAGTTAGGGTAGCCCTAATGGCCATATTAATGGATTTTGTTAAGAACCATTCTCTGAAGGACATTTCCTTATGGTCAGTTAATCTTTTCCCATACAAAGTTCTTTTTACTTATTTATAACAAAATATAATTAGGAAAGGAAAGATAACTGATGAATAATCTACTAAATAATTTTTTTTTTTTCTTGAGGTACGCGGGCCTCTCACTGTTGTGGCCTCTCCTGTTGTGGAGCACAGGCTCCGGACGTGCAGGCTCAGCGGCCATGGCTCACGGGCCTAGCCGCTCCGCGGCATGTGGGATCTTCCTGGACCGGAGCACGAACCCGTGTCCCCTGCATCGGCAGGTGGACTCTCAACAACTGTGCCACCAGGGAAGCCCCTAAATAATATTTTTAATTTAAATTTCAAAGTAATTTAATTCCAGGTTAAACCAGAAAATTCTTATCATCTAATTCACTTGGCAGAAAATTGGCCACAGAAAAATTTTCATGGCATCCTCTTTCAGGAGAGAGATTTCTTTCATTCAGATATTTAAAAATGCATTCTCAAACTTCAAATTCTTAGGCCTCTGACAACCTCTTCAGTAAATGAAATTATTTGAGAGGATGCTTATACTTCGAGCACTGTAAAATTAAAACTCAATAGCTCATACCTGTAATTAACCAGTGTACTTCCTATTACTGCTTCATCTCTGTGATATCAGGCATGTTGTTGACTTTGTTAGTATATGTATTTATCTTTTAGGTCATCTAAAGGTTGTCTATTTAAGTTAAAGTTCAAACTTCCTAATGGAGTAGGAAAGTGCTATCTCTAAAACCTCAGGCAATTCAGCTAACTTCTAGAAGAAAACTGAATTTTTCTTACTATTTCTTCCAATATGTGTAGTAAAATGAAGCACATCACTTGACAGCCATCAGATTTGATTATTTGTATTTTCAGTAATCAATAATACCTTAAACTGTAAAAAAAAGCAGGGATTTCTAAGCATTGAAATTTTTATTCAAGCCCAATCACATAAAACTTACCCTGTTTTTAGATAACAGAAGGAATAAGTATTTTAGTAAAATGTTATTAAGCTACTTTACTGATTTTTACCTAATGACCCAAGAATCAAAGTAGACTTTGACTCAGTCATTTGAAGATGCCTAAAAAAACAATAAAAAATATAAGAGGCATAACTTATGCTTTGTGCAGGTTGTAAAGAAGCATAAGTTATGCTCTGTGGAACTACAGAATAAAGAAATACTATTATTTTAAAGAAAATTATAAACATTGTAAAAGTTCCATTCAAAATAGATGGAAGAGTGAAAAATCTCATTTCCCCCTCTATCATCTTATTTTCTTTTGAATTGTCATTCAATAATCAACACTACTGTCTAACTCAATGCCAGACACATAGGAGGAAGTCAATATAGGCTTCGGGAATGACTTCATTTCTTGCCTCCATACACTCATAATCCATTCAACACCAGTCAACTTACTGATGTTGATATAAACTAATAATGTTAAAAGAAACCTGACAAAGTGATCCAGGTGTACATATTTTCGCACATAAGTATCATTTAATATATTAAAATTTCTTCCCTGAAAAAGCTTTAAGGGATAAAAGTTCATTTAATCAAGACACAGTTTCATACCTAACAACTAGACCTGACTGCACAATACATACTGTGAGATCATATTAAAGTCAATCCACAACTTATGAATTATATAGTAATATCCTAACAAGTTGGAGTACTGTACCATGGAGAGGTAAATATCTAGATCAGCTTTTAAAAATGGGTATGAAATATACAAATCAGGATTTCAAACTGATGTACCTTTGCTAAACTATGAAGCGTTTATTATTCTAAAATTACAATATCTCCATTTGGTAATCTGACATGAACAAGCTGATAAATGCAATCAGAACAACAGTATATTCTGGCAAAGCTGAAAATTTCCTGAAAGCCTAGAAAAATATGTCTACAACAGATGGATCGTTTAGGAAATAAATACAACAATCTGTCAAATGGAGCACTATTCTAATTCCCTAAACTAAAATCAGTAAGAGCTCCACTTTCCAAGAGTCTGTGACATTAGTAAGGCCAAAGAGGAAAAACCTAGAGCTGCACAGAAACATATCTGATATGACCTAGAGTGCCACACTGTTAGGTTTCCTGTTAAATATACTAAATTTAGGTAAAGTCCTTACCAGTTAACTTCTTCACAGGTTGGAGCCGAACACTGATAGACTGATGTGTGAGTAAGGGGGAGGATGGAAGAGAGCGAGACATGCCCTCCATAATCCGAATGTGCTGCATACCTTCACTCACTGGAAGTGGTGGGACGGCGTAGTCTGGCTCAAAAGCACAGTCGCTTTCTGTGGAGATGCCACCTGTTACATAGAAGAGAATGGGAGAAAAGAGCTGGTGAGAACACATTCTTCTACTAAAATTCTTCTCTATGAAAATTTATCTTTTTGGATGACTCAGCACAGTGTACACTGATATTGATTTTTCACTGTGAAAAGAAAATAAGGAATTCCCAACACACAGATTCATTTCTACCTAACTGGGTACTTAACTTCAGGTCCAGCACTAGGAAACTGAACATGAAGAAGACAGGATTCCTCCTCGTAAGGGGCTCACTGTCTCATGAACAACGTAGCCATATAAAAAGTAATTACAGTTCAACGCAACAAGTGTTATGATTACAGCAATGGTCTTCAACTGTCCCTGAGAAGACAAACATGAAAGAAGATATTCCCCTGCTTGACAATCCAATCTGTGCAATTCCTAGTAGGATCACTGTAACTCTATTTCTTATTCTCTTTCTCCAAGAATGTACCTGAAAATATAAATGGGTGAGACTAACATTATATGGTGATTTTCGAATCTGCTCAAACAGTTAAAAAAAGAGTAAATGATATGCTGTTTACTTCCACTTACGTACTGTTGACTTCTACAGAATTCTGGCAATGGCAGATTATATACTTCAGACCAACCTTTCCCTAAGAAAACTACAACTATATACATTTAAAAAATCTTCCTGAAGGCACTGGAGAGTTAATAGCATGATGAAGAATTACAAGAAGACTGAGACCTGGTATTTGGGGCCACTTTTTACTTTGTGGCATCTGAAAGGCTAAGAAGCCATTGACAGTTTTACAGAGCTGGGAAGACAAGTACTGGAATGGCTGGAGAACCAAGTTGTGAAGGGGGAGCTGGTGTAACTCCAACACTTTTGTTTGGAACCCCAAAGGGCTACATTCTAGGAGTGTGTATAAACCAAAACTAGGAACTTCCCTGGTGGCGAGTGGTTAAGAATCCGCCTGCCAATGCAGGGAACACGGGTTTGAGCCCTGGTCTGGGAAGATCCCAGATGCCACGGAGCAACTAAGCCCATGTGCCACAACTACTGAGTCTGTGCTCTAGAGCCCACATGCCACAACTACGGAGCCTGCATGCCACAACTACTGAAGCCCACACACCCTAGAGCCTATGCTCCTCAACAAGAGAAGCCACCGCAATGAGAAGCCTGCACACCACAACAAAGAGTAGCCCCCTGCTCTCTGCAGCTAGAGAAAGCCCACATGCGGCAAGAAAGACCCAACGCAGCCAAAAATAAATTAATTAATTAAATTTTTAAAAAAACAACAAAAAAAAACTAGACTGGCCTTTACAGGACTGAAGCTCAGCTCCAAATGTCTACCACAAAATTTAATTAAGGCAATCTTGGATTGCTAGTCCCTGCCAAAAACAAACATAAATCTTCTTAGAAGAAGATAACATCATCACAGATCTCAAAATACTTCCACAATTTTTCATATACAATATCTCATCCTTAACTAACAGTAACAAAGAGAGAACATGAAAAAAGCAAATCAGAAAGATCATGCAAAATAAAATCTTAGAGGGAATACAGACTATGGAACAATAAGACACAGAATTTAAACTAGTATGCTTAACACCAAAAAGATTAAAATACTGAGGAATGAATTTAACCAGGGAGGTGAAAGATCTGTACATTGAGAACTATAAGACACTGATGAAGAAACTGAAGACACAAATAAATGGAAAGATATCCTGTATTCATGGACTGTAAGAATTAATATTGTTAAAATGTCCATACTACCCAAAGTAATCTACAGGTCCAATGTAATCCCTATCAAAATTCCAATGGCATTTTTTCACAGAAATAGAAAAAGCAACTCTAAAATTTGCATGGATCCACAAAAGACTCTGAATAGCTAACGTAATCAAGTAATCTTGAGCAAGAAGAACAAAACTGGTGGTATAACACACTTCCTAATTTCAAGTTATATTACAAAGCAGTAGGAAGACAATTTGGTACTAGCTCAAAAACAGACACATGGATCAATGGAACAGAATAGAGAACCTAGAAATAAACCCATGCATATACGGTCAACTAATCTTTGACAAAGGCACCAAGAATATACAATGGGGAAAGGATAGTCTCTTCAATAACTAGCATTGGAAAAACTGAATATCCACATGCAAAAGAATGAAACTGGATCCTTACCCTACACCATACACAAAAATCAACTGAAAATGGGTTAAAACTTAAACCTAAGACCTGAAACCATAAAGCTCTTAGAAGAAAACACAGGGGGAAAAGTCCATGAAATTCATCTTGAAAATGATTTTTTTGGATTTGACATCAAAAGCACAAGCAACAAAAACAAAAGTAAAGCAAGTGAGACTATATCAAACTAAAAAGTTTCTGCACAGCAAAGGAAACCATCAACAAAATGAAAAGGTAACCTACAGAATGGGAGAAAATGTTTGCAAACCATGTATCCGATAAGGGGTTAATACTAAAAATATGTAAAGAACTCATACTCAATAGCAAAATAAAACAAACAAACAAAAAAACCTAATTAAAAAATGGGCAGGATTTCCCTGGTGGCGCAGTGGTTAAGAATCTGCCTGCCAACGCAGGGGACATGGGTTCGAGCCCTGGTCCAGGAAGATCCCACATGCCACGGAGCAGCAAAGCCCATGAGCCACAACTACCGAGCCTGCACTCTAGAGCCCGTGAGCCAGAACTACTGAAGCCTGCATGCCTAGAGCCCGTGCTCCTCAACAAGAGAAGCCACTGCAATGAGAAGCCCATGCCCCACTACAAAGAGTAGCCCCCACTCACCTCAACTAGAGAAAGCCCACGCACAGCAACGAAGACCCAACACAGCCAAAAAAATAATTATAAATAAATTTTTTCTGAAAATGGGCAAAGGACCTGGATAAATATTTTCCAAAGAAGACATACGAATGGCCAACAGGCACACGAAAATGTACTCAACATCAACAATCATCAATCACAAAAATCAAAATCACAATGAGATACTACCTCACACCTGTTAGGACAGATATTACCAAAAAGTCAAAAGATAATAAATATTGGCAATGATGCAGAGAAAAAGGAACCCCTATACACTGTTGGTGGGAATGTAAATTGGTACAACCATTACAAAAAACAGTATGGAGATTCCTCAAAAAATTAAAACTAGAACTACCATATGAACCAGCAAACCTACTTCTGAGTATATATCAAAAGGAAATAAAAATCACTATTTCAAAGAGATACTTGCACTCCCATGTTCACTGCAGCATTATTCAAAGTAGCCACAATATAGAAACAATTTCAGTGTCTGTCAATGGATGGATGGATGAAGAAAATGTGATTTTACAAACACACACACACACACACACACACACTCTCTCTCTCTCTGTTTCCCTCTCTCTCCCGCGCTCTCTGAGGAATATCATTCAGTCTTAAAAAAGAAGGAACTCCTTCCACTTGCAACAACAGGGATGAACCTGGAGGACATTATGCTAAGTGAAATAAGCCACCAGACACAGAAAGAAATAATCTCTATGTAATCTCACTTATATGTGGAATCTAAAATATAAGGTCAAAATCATAGTAGTAGAGAGGAGAATGGTGGTGGCAAAAGGAGATGTTGGTCAAAGGGTAAAAACTTTCAGTTATTAGATGAATAAATTCTGGAGACCTAATATACATCATGGCTCCTAGACACAGTCTATTACTGAGTCAAAAGTGCTCAGAGTTTCTATTGAGAAATACTGACCAAATGCTGTATTAAAATTGTGTGTCATGTTATGTAAAAAGAAAAAAATTAACATGCTTAATATATATATATATTTTTGCGGTATGCGGGCCTCTCGCTGCTGTGGCCTTTCCTGTTGTGGAGCACAGGCTCTGGATGCGCAGGCTCAGTGGCCATGGCCAATGGACCCAGCCGCTCCACGGCACGTGGGGTCCTCCCGGACCGGGGCACGAACCCGTGTCCCCTGCATCGGCAGGTGGACTCTCAACCACTGCGCCACCAGGGAAGCCCAACATGCTTAATATTTAAAGAAAGTAGAAGTTTAGAATTTCAGCAATGAATTATGAAAATAAAAACTCAATAGGTGGATTGAAAAAACAGATTAGACACAGATGAAGAGAGAATTAGCAAACTGGAAGATAAAACATTTGTGCATCAAAGGACACTATCAAGAGAGTGAAAAGACAACCCTCAGAATGGTAGAAAATATTTGCAAATCATTTATCTGATAAGAGTCTAGAATTGAGGGGACTTCCCTGGCAGCCCTGTGGTTAAGACTCCGTGCTTCCACTGAAGGGGGCACAGGTTCAATCCCTGGTGGGGGAACTAAGATCCCACATGTCATAGTGGCACGGCCAAAAAAAGTTTTTAAAATAAAAAACTAAAAAAAAAAAGAGTCTAGAATCAAGAACATAAAAAGAACTCCTAGAACTCAACCACAAAAAGAGACACAATGCAATTTAAAAGTAGGCAAAAAACTTGAGCAGACATTTCTCCAAAGAGAAATGTACAATACAAATGGACAATAAGCTCATAAAAAGATACTCATATCATCATTCATTAAAGAAATGCACATCAGAGCCACAATGAAATACCATTTCACACCCAGTAGAATGGCTATTAAAACAACAAAGAAGTGTTGGTAAGGATGTGGAGAAATTAGAACCTTCATACTTTGCTGGTGGGAATATAAGATGGTACAGCTGCTGTGTAAAACAGTTTGGCAGTTCCTCAAAAAGTTAGACACAGAATTACCATACAACCCAGCTATCCCTCTTCTATGTATATACCCAAAGGCAATGAAAACAGGTTTTCAAGCAAAAATCTGAACATGAATGTTCACAGAAGCATTATTCATAATAGCCAAAAAGCAGAAACAACTCAAATGTCATTAACTGATGAATCAATAAACAAAATGTGGTATATCTATAAAATGAAATATTATTTAGCAATAAAAATAATGAAGGCTTGATTCATGCTACAACACTGATAAACTTTGGAAACATTCTACTAAGTGAAAGAAGCCAGACAAAAACAATGCCACATGTTGTATGATTCCATTTATATAAAATGTTCAGAATAAGCAAATCCAGACAGAAAGATTAGTGGTTGCCAGGGATGACTACAGGAATGAGGAGTGACTGCTTAATAGGTACAGGGTTTCCTTTTGGGGTGATGGATTATATAGCAGTGATGGTTGCACAACACTGTAAATGTACTAAAACCAGTGAATTGTACACATTAAAATGGTTAAAATGGTAAGTTACCTCAATTAAAAAATATGTAGATATTTACCACCTACTCACATATTTATTCAAACCAGAAGACTAGTAATCATTCATTTCTTCCCATCACATCCCTTTGCAACAAACGCAATAGCTATTCTGCAGAGTATCAACCTCATATAGAGTTCAAATCTACCATGTGCTCTTCATTTCTCCTATCACTACCATAGTCCAGATCACTACTATCTTTTCCCCAAACTTCTGTTGGTAGAAATCTAGGACTTATTCCTTATCTTTGGATTTCAAAACTTTTACCAGAATAGGTCTTAACTTTTTATTTCTCATTAGTCACTGGGTCCTTTCCTTTACTATATTGACCAATTATTTTCTTCCAACCATTCTCTTCTCTTTCTCTCTGGAACTGTGATCAGATGAAATCTCCTAGACCTATTTTACAAGTCTCTTTATTAATAGATTTCTAATCTTTGGGCTTTCATTAATAGACATGAGACTGATTTATATGGAATTATAGTATTTTACAGGTTTACAAAGAGGTATGTCATTAGTGTAATAATTCCCTAATTAAAGAAAAATCAGCACTAGATTGTTTAAAGACAATATATCTAGAAGAATGCATTTGATTTAGTGAAGTATCTCTTCATTTGAAATATTCTAATGTTAAAACTTAGCTGATAATTTTATAATCTAATAATACTCCTTAAGGAATAATACTGCAATTAGTCCAGTATGGATGTCCTAGTTTACTTTTTTGCTTAAAAATATTTTCCTCTATCTTCTCTGCCCTATAAATACAGGGAAAAAACTAAAAATATATGTTTCAAGTAAAGAAAAGTACTGGTATGCATGAACAGAATTTGACTGCATTAGTCATTTTTTCCTGGGTAACTAACAACCTCAAAATCTCTGTAGTCTACAACATTCACTTTTATGCTCATGAGTCTGTAGATTGACTGTGGGTCAGCTGATCTTGGTTGGGTTATCAAGTTCAGAACTATTCCAATGTGTCATTCATATTGGGCCTAGTCACTGAAGGGGCAGTGAATATGTGGGGCACACTCTTGTCATGGTAGATCACAGGGCTGCAGGAGACCAAGTTAAATCAGAGGAGCATATTTAAGACCTCTGTTCACTAATATTTTACTGGCCCAAGCCAAGTCCAAGAACAACATCAATGGGGCATGGAAATACACCTGGTGCATTTCAGTGGGAACCACTGAAAAGCTGCATAGCAAAAGAAATGGATGTATAATTTTATAACAGGAAGGAAGTAAAAAATTTGAAATCCAATTTACCAGGACTTCCCTGGTGGTCCAGTGGCTAAGACTCCACACTCCCAATGCAGGGGGTCCGGGTTCAATCCCTGGTCAGGGAACTAGATCCCACTTGCCGCAAATATAGAGTTCGCATGCCGCAACAAAGATCCCGCACGCAGCAATGAAGACCCCCGTGCAGCAACCAAGACCCGGCACAGCCAAGTAAAAAAATAAACGTTAAAAGAAAAAAAAAGAAATCCAATTTACCAAGCATGTAAGATGATATTTACTGGTACTCCAAATTACTCAATCTTCATTTTCCTACCACTCACTTTTCCTGCTATAATCAACTGAATAAAAGTTACTGAAATAATGTGATAGAGATATGGCAGAATAAAATAAACTGCTAATGTGACAGAAAAAATTCTGTTTTGCTGGATACCCGGAGATTAGATATTCAAAAGTTGAATTAAGATAGCACAGGGAGGGCTTCCGTGGTGGCACAGTGGTTAAGAATCCGCCTGCCAATGCAGGGGACACGGGTTTGAGCCCTGGTCCAGGAAGATCCCATTAGTTGCCATGGAGCAACTAAGTCCATACGCCACAACTACCAAGCCTGTACTCTAGAGCCTGAGAGCCACAACTACTGAGCCTGCACACGTAAAGCCCATGCTCCGCAACAAGAGAAGCCACCGCAATGAGAAGCCTGTGCACAGCAATGAAGAGTAGCCCCCACTCCCTGAAACTAGAGAAAGCCTGCATGCAGCAACGAAGACCCAACGCAGCCAAAAATAAATAAATTTGTTTAAAAAAAAAAAGAAAGATAGCACAGGGATATCAAGTATATGGACACTAAAGAAATGTTAGGAGTAATTATGACTCGATAAAAATTTCAGTCCTAAGCCTTATATTTAGTACAGATGATTACAAGATATTAAAGTTCAAGTTAATAAAGAAATTCTTTAGCTGAAGGCCGTATCTATTCTACAGAACTGCCTTCTAATTTTTCAACTTACATAAATAACCACAAATAAAACTTATAAATCAAAAGCCTCTAGCATGATAATTCATTAAACTGTATACATTACTTATGAATTTTCCAGTTTATATGTTACTAAAAGTTTTAAAAAGTACACAGAGAAACAAAACAAAACAGAACATGGTGATAAACTAGTCCCTAAAGTCAAAGGGCTTTTACATATTTCAGAAACAAAGGGGTTTTGCCTGAAATTATTCCAAATATCATTTTAACTTACAGCACTCTGTGACTCAGTAATAGTCTCATAACGTGTCCATAATATCAGGCAGGAAACAGGCCAAGAGAAGTGTAATAGCTAGTACAGGGTCATGTAATCAGACAGCATGCCTGCCAATGCAGAAAATTTCAAGTAATCTAGAAAAAAATCCACTAGAAAAAAACAAGTGAGTTAGGCAAACTCAAAGATACAAGAGTCCATATACAAGAAGCAAATTTCCAGCAATGAATATGCAGAAAATTAAAAAAAATTTAAACCAGTAACACCAAAATAGCACCATTAAAAACATGAAATAATAAATTAAAAAAACATGAAATAATTAGGAAGAAATCTAACCATGTATGTACAATATTTGTATGCTGAAAACTACAAAACACTGATGAAAGACATCAAAGACCTAAATGGAGAGATACACTATTGACCTGTTCATGGATCTGAAGATTTTAGGGTGCTAGGTCTCAAAGTGATCTATAGGTTTAAAGCAATCCTAATGAAAATCTAGCAGTCAATTATTTTGGTAGAAATCAAAAAACTGATTTTAAACTCATGTAAAAACAAAGGGACTAGGATAGATAAAATAATTTTGAACAGTAAAATCAAAGTTTGGAGTCTCACAGCACCTCATTTCAAGACTAATGTGAAGTTACTGTAATTCAGACAGTATGTGGTATTGGTAAAAGAATGGACACAAAATCAATGGAACACAACAACTCAGAGGCACTGGTAAAGTTCACAGTCCAGGGGCACAGGCTCACCAAAAGACTGAGACCTAATCATAGGACTACAGAATGCTTCCCACCCCACTCCCACCTTAAAATTACATTACTATTTGCTGCAGTTCATTTTATCCAGTACACCATATTCACCTTTCAGCAGAAACTTACATGGCATACTAAAAGTTAAAAAAAAAAACAAATAAACAAAAAACAGTATGAAGAGACAGTGCATGCATCAGAACCAGCCTCAGATATGGCAAAGATGTTGGAATTATAAAACTGTGAATTAAAAAATGAAATACTTAGGTATAATTCTAACAAAATATATAGAAGATCTATATGAGGAAGACTACAAAACTGTGATGAAAGAAGTCAAAGAAGATCTAAATAAATGGAGAGAAACTCCATGTTCATGGATACAAAGCATCAATACTGTCAAAATGTCAATTCTCCCCAAACTGATCTAGCAGACTTAATGCAAACCCAATCAATATTTGTTGATATTGAAAAACTGATTCTAGGGACTTCCCTGGTGGTCCAGTGGTAAAGAATCCACCTTACAATGCAGGGGATGCAGGTTTGATCCCAGGTCGGGGAACTAAGATCCCACACACGACGCTGTGGGGCAACTAATTCCATGCGCCACAACTACTGAGCTTGTACGCCTCAACTAGAGAGCCCACGTGCTGCAAACTATAGAGCCCACGTGCTCTAAAGCCTGCGTGCCGCAAGTAGAGACAGAAAACACACGTGCCACAACTAGAGAGAAGCCCGTGCACAGCAACAAAGAGCCCATGTGTCACAATGAATGATCCTGCATGCCTCGACGAAGATCCCATGTGCCACAACTATGACCAGATGCAGCCATAAAAATTAAATAAATAAGAAAGAAAAACTGATTCTAAAATTTATATGGAGAGGCAAAACACCCAGAATACCCAACTCAATATTTGAAGGGGAAGAACAAAGATGGAGGACTGACACTACTGAACTTCAAGATGTACTATAAAGCTACAGTAATCAAGGCAGTGTGGTACTGATGAAAGAACAGACAGACAAATCAATGGAACAGAATAGAAAGCCCAGAAATAGACCCACATAAATATAGCCAAAGGAGCAAACGCAGTACACTGGAGAAAAGATAGTCTTTTCAACAAATGATCCTTAGACAACTGGACATCCACCTCCAAAACAATAAATCTAGACACAGACCTTACACCCTTCATAAAAAATTAACTCAAAATGGATCACACACTTAAATGTAATATGCAAAAGTATAAAACTCCTAGAACATCACATGGAAAATCTGGATAACCTTGAAGACATGATCCATGAAAGCAATAACTGATGATCTAGACTTCATTAAAATTTAAAATGTCTGCTCTACAAAAGACACTGTCAAGAATATGAGAACACAAGCCTCATACTGAGAGAAAATATTTTAAAATATATCCAAAGTATACAAACTCAATGATAAGAAAAAAAATTAAAACATGGGAAAAGACCTGGACACCTCACTAAAGCAGCAAATAAGTATACGAAGAAGACATTCAATATATGTCATTAGAGAACTGCAAATTAAAACAACTCAAGGTACCACTGCACACCTATTAGAATGGCCAAAATCCAAAGCACTGACAACACCAAATGCTGGTAAGGATGTGGAGCAACCGGATCGCTCGTTCATTGCTGGTGGGAATGAAAAATGGTGCGGCCACTTTGGAAGACAATTTGGCAGCTTCTTACAAAACTAAACACACTCTTACCCTACAATCCAGCAGTCATGCTCCTTGGCATTTACCCAAATGAGTTGAAAACTTATATCCATACAAAAACCTGCACATGGATATTAACGGCAGCTTTATTCACAACTGTCAAAACCTGGAAGCAACCAAGATGTGCTTCAGTGAATGGATAAACTGCTACATCCAAACAATAGAATATTATTCAGCACTAAAAAGAAATGAGCTATCAAGTCATGAGATGTCATGGAGGAACCTTAAATGTGTATTACTAAGTGAAAGAAGCCAATCGGAAAAGGGTACATACTGTATGATTCCAACTATATGACATTCTGAAACAGGCAAAACAATGGAAACAGTAAAAAGATCAGTGGTTTCCAGGGATTGTAGGGAGGGAAGGATGAACATTTAGAGTATAGAGGATTTTTAGGGCAGTGAAGCTATTCTACATGATACTATAATAGTAGGTATATGTCATTATACATTTGTCAAAATCATAGAATGTACAACATCAAGAGTGAACCCTAGGGACTTCCCTGGTGGCACAGTGGTTAAGAATCCACCTGTCAATGCAGGGGACACGGGTTTGAGCCCTGGTCCAGGAAGATCCCACCTGCTGCGGAACAACTAAGCCCGTGCGCTACAACTAGTTAGCCTGCGTTCTAGAGCCTGCAAGCCACAACTACTGACCCCACGTGCCACAACTACTGAAGCCCGCACGTCTAGAGCCTGTGCTCCACAACAAGAGAAGCCACCACAATGAGAAGCCCGTGCACCGCAATGAAGAGTAGCCTCCCCTTGCCGCAACTAGAGAAAGCCCGCGGGCAGCAATGAAGACCCAATGCAGCCAAAAAATAAAATTAATTTAAAAAATATATTTTTTTAAATAAAAATGAAAGGCTTCCTTAAAAAAAAAAAAGAGTGAACCCTAATGTAAACTATGAACTTTGGGTGATAATGATGTGTCAGTGTCACTTCATCTATTTTAACAAATGTACCACTGTGGTGCTGGGATGTTAACAGTGGGGGAGGCTGTGGATGTGTGGGTGCAAGAGGCATATATAGAAACTCTGTACTTTCCACTCAATTTTGCTGTGAACCTAAAACTACTCTAAAATAGAAAATCTTTTTTTTTTTTTTTTTTGTGGTACACGGGCCTCTCACTGTTGTGGCCTCTCCCATTGCGGAGCACAGGCTCCAGACACACAGGCCAGAGGCCACGGATCACGGGTCCAGCTGCTCCGCGGCATGTGGGATTCTCCCCAACCGGGGCACGAACCCGTGTCCCCTGCATCAGCAGGCGGACTCTCAACCACTGTGCCACTAGGGAAGCCCGAAAATCTATTTTTTAAAACAAATAAATCTATAACCAAAAACCAACCAAAAAGAATGGGTAGAATACATATCTGAAGACTATGAAGATAAACAGTAGCAGGCAGATTGGAAAAGAAGCCCAGAATGTGAAGTTCCATTGAAGTGGTGGTGAGTTTGCCATGTTTTTTCTCAGGTATTGCCTCACCTGGACTCAAAGGCAGCTCAAAACTGAGAAGTGTACACCGGGTAAGAAAAAGCTCCAAGAAAATCCCTCCCTTTCTAGTGAGGAACAAGGAAGGGGGCCCTTGCTAGTCTGAGAAACTAGGGGAAATCCCTCCTTTTTCCCTTCTCTTCTATCCTGGTCTCCAGCCAATTCTATGGCAGTAGCAGCAGAGAGATGGTAGTGGTGACTGGGCAGGTACCTAAAACCCTGGGAGAAGTGAACCCTTTTTTCTGACCCTAGGAATTGTAATCCCAAGAGTGTGAGGCAAATCCTCACTGCTTTTTATTTCTCTGTCCTCTTATCACTTGACTTGGATGCAGACACAGTTGTAGGAATTGAACAGTGGAACAGGGAAACTAGAGTCCCTGTGTTTTAGCCAGACTACTGGCAAGGGAGAGTCTGAGAGCTGGAAAATGTTGGTAAGATTGGGGTGTGGAGGTATATCAAGCAAACAATTCCATAGAGTTGTATATGAACTTCAGGGCTCACCTCTGAGCTCTGCGTGCATGGACGTGACCCTAAACATCCATACCATAGGCTTTAAGAACAGAGCAACAAGACATACTTACTACCACTCTGGTCCCAGAATGGATACTGGGTCCCACACATGGAAATGATCTAAATAGAAATGCTCAGAAAACCGAACTGACGTTGGAACTAGAGGCCCGAGAATGCAGATAGGAATCTGTTTCCTGAACATAATCTGGTTGACTAGCCACTGACATACACACACACACACACACACACACACACACACACACACACACACACACACACAAATCAACCTTCTTCTTAGAACTTAAATAAAACCTAGGGTCTCATATCATAATATTCAAAATGTCCAAGATATAATCCAAAATAATATGGCATATGAAGAAACAGGGAAATCTCAACATGAGAAGGAAAAGTCAACAGATGTTACTCCCAAGATTATACAGATATTAGAATTAAACACCAAAGACCTTAAAGCAACTATTACAACAATGCTTCAATAAGTAAAGGCGGACTTCCCTGGTGGCACAGTGGTTGAGAGTCCGCCTGCTGATGCAGGGGACACGGGTTTGTGCCCCAGTCAGGGAAGATCCCACATGCCGCGGAGCAGCTGGGCCCGTGAGCCATGGCCGCTGAGCCTGCGCGTCCGGAGCCCGTGCTCCTCAATGGGAGAGGCCACAACAGTGAGAGGCCCGCGTACCACAAAAAATAAAAAATTTAAAAAATTAAAAGAAATAATAAGTAAAGGCAAACATTATTGAATGAATGGGAAGACAGAAAATTTCAAAATCTAGTGTGTAGTTTACACATACAACACGTCTCCTTTTGGACCAGTCACATTTCAAGGGTCAGTAACGACTGTACTGCACAGTAAAGCTTTACACCTATGTCCAGAATCAAGTTCAGTTAGTTTCTAGAATCTAAGGCAAAAAGTATGATCCAATCACTAAATACTGCAAAGATCCCAGAGTGATGACTCTTACCACATTCCCATTCAACTCATCGATATGGCCTAAGCAGAAGAAAGACACACCTTAGAGAATGCCAATGGATTTTTGTAACTTATTCAGGTTGTGTATCCCACTGCTGCTACTGCTTTAGATGTGGTTTTCTTGCTAAAGCAAATCAACATATCCCTGGTACCAGGTCTGCAGCTACAGACCTGAGAATGAGATCATCGTAAGCTGTAAGCATTCAACTGTCAGGGTTAGCTATACATTTTCACTGGCCTACCTGCTATTAATTCTCCTGGTCTTAGGAATAATCTAGTCCACAGGGACCTTAACTGCCTTTCCATTCTAAGGGCACCATGCTGGTCTACTACACTAATAATTTCATGCTGATTAGACTTGGTGAACAAGAAGCAGCAACTGATCTAAATACTGTGGTAAAATATATGCACTCCAGAGGGTGGGAAATCAATTCCACAAAAATTCACAGGTCTTCCACACTGGTAAAATTTCTGTGAGCCCTATGGTCTTGAGCAATTCAAGATATCCCTTCCAAGGTGATGAAGTTGCTGCACCTACTCTCTCTTAATACTGAGAAAGAAGTGCAATGCCCAGTAGACCTCCTTGGATTTTTGAAGCAATCTGTTCCTCATTTGGGTATGCAACTATGAACCATTTACCAAGACTGCTGGATGTGAGAGAGGCCCACAACAACTGAAGGCTCTGCAACACATATGGGCTGCTGTGAAAGCTGCTTTGCCACTTGGATTATATAACCCACTAGATCCAATGTTGCTTGACGTATCTGTGCTAGATATGGATCTTGAACGGTTATTGCACAACTTTAGGTGAATCTCAGGCCAGATCTCCAGCATTCTGTAAAAAAGCTATGTCATCCGGTACAAATAACTATCACCCTTTTTCGAAAAACAGCTTTTGGCTTACCACAGGGCCTTAGAATGAATGCTTGATCATGGGCCACCATGTTACCATGTGACCTGGGCAGTCCATCATGAACTAAGTTTTGTTGGACCAACAAAGCAATATGGTTGGGTGTGTACTGAAGCACTTCATCATCAGAGGGAAGGGATGTACATGAGATCAGGCTTGAGCAGGTCCTGAAGGCATAAATAATTTGCATAAGCAAGTGGCCCAGATGCCCAAGGTTCCTAATTCCTACTATATTGCTTCTTTTCTCTCAATCTGGATATATTTTATCTCATGGAGAATTCTCTATGACCATCTCACTGAGGGGGAAAAAAATTAATCTTGTTTACTGATATCTCTGCATGATAACATATAGATGACAACAATACTAGAGCCCCATTCTGGGGTCCTGAAGGACAGTGGTGAAGGGAAACCCTTCCAGGGCCAGAAGTATGAACAGGGTACCTAGTTGTTCATTTTGCCTGGAAGGAGAGATGACAGAGATACTGTTCTATACTGACTCAAGGACAGTGTTTAATGGTACGACTGGATACTCAGAGATTTGGAAGGAATAATTAGAGAACTGGTGACAAGGAAATCTGGGGATAAGGTATATGGACAGACCTCTTTGAAAGGGCACAGAATATGAAGCAATTTATGTCCCATGTGAATGCTTACCAAAGGGCAAACTCTACAGAGAAGGTGCTTAATAACCCCGTAGATAAGATGACCAGTTTGGAGTACTAAGCCAGTCTCTTTACCTAGCCATTCTATCTTTGCCCAGTGGGCTCATTAACAAAGAGGCCACGGTAGCAGGATGCAATTTATACATGGGCTCAGCAATATGGGCTTCTGCTCACCGAGGCCAACCTGACTACAGCCACAGCTGAGCGTCCAACCTGCCAAAAGTTCGCGCATGCACTGGGGAAGAGGCAGGTGGATGCCCCCAATATACGGTACCATTCATGCGATGGTTGGTCAGTTGTCTCTCTATTCATTTCTAGTCCCTGGTGACTTCTCCTTCCTTCTTAGTAAATGAATTATGAATGTAAAATAAATATTGTTTATAGTGTCAAGGATTTCAGACTGTCTTAGTCTGCCCCCTTGTGGGAACCAGCTCTTCAATCTTTCACTAGGAATAACATTTATTAAATCCAGCCTGGTCCTCAAACAAAACAAAACACAAAATGTGTTTATTAGATAATAATTTTACCCTAGGCTTCACTAATAGGTTCCTTCCTTATCCTTTGTTATCCAACTCTTTATGACCCTTCAATAAAACTTATGAAGTTTTTCAAAGAGGTTTTTGTCATTTTTATCTCTTGCGAGAAGAATTCAGATAAAAATATTTTAAATCAGAATCTTCCTAAATGTCCAACATACCTTTTCCAACCTTTTTAGTTCCCATGCTTTTATTCTGTTTCATTCATAAATATGCATAAGCAAGGAGTGGCTTCTACAAGCCTTCTAGTGTTAACTAGTCCAATTATCATAATACTAAGTAGGATGCTTAATATGTTCTGACACAAAACGTGATTAGGGTTGCATATTCCTAGAGTTTAAGATATTACTAAGTAAATTATTATGAATCACTTTGAAAATCTGAACACTCATTGATGAGGAAATGGTGGAATAAATTATGGATTACTTAGCTAAGGAGGATTATACAGATTTTAAGAAATTAGAATTTAAGTATGTTCCTGGAGGGATGGCCATGCTACACTGTTAGCTGAGGGAGAAGAGAATTAAAACTGCATTTTAGGGCTTCCCTGGTGGCACAGTGGTTGAGAGTCCGCCTGCCGATGCAGGGGACACGGGTTCGTGCCCCGGTCCAGGAAGATCCCGCATGCCGCGGAGCGGGTAGGCCCGTGAGCCATGGCCGCAGAGCCTGCGCGTCTGGAGCCTGTGCTCCACAACGGGAGAGGCCACAACAGTGAGAGGCCTGCATACTGCAAAAAAACAAAAAAATGCATTTTATTTTTTAAAATCTTCAAAGTAATACACACACAAACACATCCATGCATGTGCCAGTATGAGTTTAGCGGAAAACATGGAAGGATACAGACTGAATACAATTAATACTAGTTACTTTAGGGGAGTGGAAGAGGAAGAAGCCCTAACATATCCTTTTTAAATGTCTACATTGTTTGGTAAAAGTAATTTTTTACTTAATACAATTATTATAACTCACATTAAAAAATATAAAGTGTAACTGAAATATATAAACACATTCTGACATACCCCTAGCACCCTAAGATAATAAGAAATTGTTGGCTAGAGGGCCAATTTCAAGTTTAATTTTTTGGAAAAAAGAGTGTTACACAAAGAATTATCAACAAGAAGTTAAATCTCAGAAGAAACATATGACAAGAAATAAAGACACTTCAGAGGGATTTGTCATTTAAGGTCAGATCTTTTCAACTCTGTTGGTCCAACCACAACAAACAAATTTGTGTTTTAAATATAAGAATGGAAAGATTCTAAATATGTGCTACCAACAAGGCTGATTTGAAACTTTTGGCATAGATTAGTGTAAAGCCTGAAATATTTTCTGACTGAAAATAATACTTCACAGCATCTTATTCTGAGAATTAAATGAGGATTTTGTGAAAGCACCTAGCTCAGAGCCTGGCACATATGTATTATTAAAATTTTTTTCTTTATTCCTAAAGCAATCTATGTTGAAAGCTAAATAATTTTTATCAGAAAGAGAAAGTACTATAACAACAAAATAATCCTGTACAGTAGTGATGCCACTATGCCAGAAATACTCTTACACTGAGATAAAGAAATGATATACTGAATACTGAAATAATTTTCCTTATCATTCTATATAATAAAACACTCTGGGTTTAATAAAGAAATCATCGTCACCAGACTAAAGATAATTTGTATACGTTTCAAGCACATGAACATCTCATTTCTACGAAATATTTCATATGTTTATAAGGAAAGAAAAAGAACCAGGAGATAGCATATTTGAAAATTTAGTACATTATTACTATAGATACACCAGCATGCCATAATCAAATGAAACCAGATACAAATAATGGGAATCACACAAAGTCAAATACTGTACAATTTCCCAGTCTTCCAGCATGAACTGATCATAGGCATTATTATACCAATACACATCTTATATATCAGAGTCTAATGCCTGCATAATGCTATCTTTGCAGGAGTAAATCAAAACTGGGTTTCAGCCATATTACATTAGCTCATGCACCTATTTAGCCTCTAGAAGCAGTAAGTCGGCTTATGTACAGATGACCTCTAATGAAAAATCATTTGATTCAGAAAATGGAGCTAGTACAATAAAAAAAAACAATTCTGATGAAGTACCCCATGATTCCTGAAATACAGAACCAGAATTCCTAGAATTGATAAGCTTCCTTCATCAATTCGATGGCCTAAATGCAAGGCATTGGTACTGTGCTAGATGCTAAGATCCTACCATTAATGAACTCCTAGATTACTAAGAAAAATAGAGATCCAACAGACAAATAAGACCAAATGTAGTATATAATATAACCCAATAATATACAAAATGCTACGCTGGAAAGCAGAAAATAACCTCCCAACCTTAAAAGGCTATACTAGGTTAAACTGTCACAATCAGTTTTACAGTCTTATTTCAAGAGCCTCAATTCACAAATCAATAGATAGTTGATAGTCTGACAAACTACATACATCCAACAAATTCCTCACACTGCGGCTTTACTTTTTCAGTTACGTAAATAACAGAAGTGAATATTGGATCAATATGTGACCTGGGCACATCCACATACTTTCCCATGCACACTAAGTGCTAGATATTTGTTCATTCCTTCATTCAACAAATACTGAAAAAATTTTATATGCAAGTGTTCTAAGGCTACAGTGGTGAATAAGATGAAGTCTCCGCTCAAATGAAACCAGTTTTCTGGTAGTTGAGACAACAATGAACAAGTCAAGTAGTGGCAATTATGAAGGTTAGAGCTGGGTGTTTAGGTGGTCAGAGAGGCGGCCTCTCTCATTTAAGAAGAAATCTATAGTCCTTTAGTCAAGAAAGAACAAATGTACAAGCCCTTCAAAGAAAACACTCTTTAACATGTTTAAGCAAAAAGGCCAGCATAGATGAAACGAAGTGGATAATGAAGGGAGTGGGAGGACATAAAGTATTAGGAAAAGGGTAGCTTAGGCAGGGTCATATAGGGAATGATAAAGACTTTGGAATTTATTCTGAATGTGATAGGAAGCCACTGGAGAATTTTTTTTTCAAGTTTGGGGAAATATACGATTTGATTTGTTTTAACTAGAGCAGTATAGTCATCAAATGGACAATAGATTATATATTGGCAAGAATGGAAATAATAAGTTGGGACACTATAATAGTAGTAAAGGAAAGAAACGATGGTAGTTCAGACTAAAATGACAACAATATAGGTGGTGGGGAAACGATAGAAAATATATCTTTAAAAGAACAAATTCTTAAAGCATTATAAAACAAAAGAAAAAGCCAATAATGGAGGAGGAATGTTAAGAAATCCGTGGAAGACAGAAACTAGATGCAACTGGAGGGAGGAAATTATAGCCCACAGCATGTGTAGGAGGATAACTGTAAAAGATGAGAGTGTTTCCAGGTCTGTTTTAACCACAGAAGCAAGAGATGCAAGGAACAGGAAGTTCTCAGGGGCAGCAATCTTAATGAGTGGCATGGGATCTGTTTCAGTCCAAGCAGTCAGGCCATCTCCCATCTCCTACATTTGATAAGCAGATGACATCAGAGGTCTTTGCCCCTAAACCAGAGTAATGAGTGGGGGTATGTGTGAGTCAGAATCCACTGCATCTGAAAGACAGATCAGAGGCCAAACTAGTTAGTTAACACACAGGAGAGAGCCCTCATGCCCAAAGATTAACACACCTCACCAGACACCTTACCTTACGTGTCTGCCATTATTACTGAGAAGGGACATTAAATAGCAACTATATCCACAGTCAGGCAGGGCAGATTATCAAGCACTATGGCCCTCTACAGGCATATCAGTTGTTTAAAGATAATGTTTGCTCTGAACAGACTGGCATCTGTTCTGGTTGGTTGATATTTCTGGCATATTAATTATTAAATATTTTGAATGTTACCCTCCAGACAGGCCAACACAAAATATAATAAAATGGAAAGGGACTTCCCTGGTGGCACAGTGGTTAAGAATCCACCTGCCAGGGGCTTCCCTGGTACACCGAGCCCACGTGCCGCAACTACTGAAGCCCGTGCGCCTAGAGCCCCTGCTCTGCAACAAGAGAAGCCACCACAACGAGAAGCCTGCACACCACCACGAAGGGTAGCCCCTGCTTGCCCCAACTAGAGAAAGCCCATGTGCAGCAACGAAGACCCAATGTGGCCAAAATAAATCAATCTATTTTTTAAAAAAATGGAAGGGCTCTGGTTCTGGTTCTGGGTTAAAATGGAGTAAGCACACTCTGTGTTAACTGAATATAACTAAAACCCATGAATGTAACTGAAAACCCTGGAAAGAATGATGGAGCAGCAATCTGAGGACTCTGGAAACTAAACAGTAGCAGGCAAATTGTGGAAGGAAACCAGAACTTGAAAGACAGCCAATTCAGTGATGCATTTCCTGTTGTTTTTTAATGTCACCGAACTCCCAGCCTGAACTCAAAGGAAATCCAAATCCTGGATTGGCACACTAGAGTCAAACAGATACAAGTCTTCTCTTTCTGATTAGAGAGTATAAATGGGGCAGTGGTGGGGGGACAGTCCATATAGGACTGTGAGAGTGGGAAGATCTGGCTTTTTTCTCTTTTTACCTTCCTGTTCCAGCCCCGCCTATAGGTAAGACTATTTCAGTAATGGCAGCTATAGGGGATACTTAAATCTCTGAGGAAGGGGAATCCTTTCTGACCAGAGGATCAGTGGTATGAGCAATGTGGTAGAACTGCAAGGGGAAATAGATAAATCCACACTTACGGTCTGAGATTTCAATATTCCTCTTTTAATAACTGACAGAATGAACAGACATAAAATCAGCAAAGATATAGAAGACTTGAACAACACTATCAATTAACTCAACCAGACTAATATTCGTAGAGCCTTCCACTCCCAAAGAGCCTAATACACATATTTTAAGTGCACATAGAACATTTAAGATAGATAATTTCCTGGGCCATAAAACATATCTCAATAAAACGTGATCTAACTCAGAATATGTGTTCTTTGGCCACAGCAAAATTACACTAGAAATTAATATGAGGAGGTATCTGGAAAATTCTCAAATGTTTGAAAACTACATCAACACACTTCTAAATAACACATGGGTTAAAGAAGAAACCAAAAGGGGAATTAGGCAGTATTTTGAAATAAATGAAAAGCATTACTCATTGAAGTCTGTGAAATGCAGCTAAGTCAGTACATAGAGGGAAATTTATAGCACTAAAATTCCTGTATTAGAAAAGAAAGTTCCAATATCAGTGATCTTAGCTTCTACCTTAAGAAGCTAGAAATAGAAGAGAAAATTCAACCCAAAGCAGGCAGAAGTAAGGAAATAATAAAGAGCAAAGAAGAAACTGATAAAATAGAAAACAGGAAAGCAATACAGAAAATGAATGAAAACTGAAACTGATTCTTTAAGATCAATAAAATTGATATATCTCTATCCAGAATGATCAAGACAAGGAGAAAGAATACTCAAAGTAACCGTATTAGGAATGAGGAGAAGTGACACCATTACAGATTCTATAGATTTAAAAAGGTTACTCAGGCTTCCCTGGTGGCACAGTGGTTTAGAGTCTGCCTGCTGATGCAGGGGACATGGGTTCATGCCCCAGTCCGGGAAGATCCCACATGCCGCAGAGCGGGTAGGTCCGTGAGCCACAGCTGCTGAGCCTGCGCGTCCGGAGCCTGTGCTCCGCAACGGGAGAGGCCACAACAGTGAGAGGCCCACGTACTGCAAAAAAACAAAAACAAAAACAAAAAAAAAAAGGTTTTTTTTGAGGAGTTAATTTGAATAGTCCAAGATGGAGGAGTTAATTTGAATAGTCCTATATTTACTAAAGAAATTTAATTTATATTTTAAAATTTTCCCACAATGAAAATTCCAGGCCCAGATGCCTCCCTGGGAAATTCTATCAAACATTTATCAATGAAATAATACCAATTCTATAAAAAATACTCCAGGAAATTGAAGAGGGAGAAATATCTCTCAACTTTCAACTGATTCTATGAGACCAGGAGTACCCTGATACAAAAATCAGACAAAGACATCCTAAGACAGGAAAATTAAAGGCCAACATCCCACATGAACACAGATACAAAAATAATTAAAACTGTCTTAGCAAATCAAATCTATCAACTGTACAAAAGCAGGCCACACAGGCCAGATTTGCTCACCCCGCTTTAGAGCACTACTGCTCAACCATAATGGTCCAAATCAAATAATAAAAATATTTGTACCACACTGGGGAAAACTGATATGGTTTACCACTGGAGGTGACTGACATGAACTTCAGCTACTCCAGACACTACCCCAAGGACTGAGAACTTATTCTAACATCTCCTTTCACACAGTACTTGCTTTTATTTGAGTTTAGATCTTTTTTCACTTACTACTTTATGTAGTTATCACCAATTCAACCCTAAGCCTTTCATCAATTACTTAAAACTTTTCTAAAGATAATTAAATGCATCAGATTTCTACCAATTTCATTTTCTTGAGAATGGCTCTTCTGGAAGCTTCTAACCTACTCCAATCTGGTCTGTTTACCCTCCAACCCTGTCTTTTCATTGTATGCTGAAGATTTCTTTACCCTTCTCTTTTGTTAAATTTCCTATTTCTTGTAACCTTTCCCTTTTTTATTTGGCTGACTTTCTCATTTTGATGGATCACATCCTCCAACAGATTTCTAAGAAAGGGTACAAGGTAGGCAAACAAACAAATAAACAAACCAAAAAAACAA
This sequence comes from Neophocaena asiaeorientalis asiaeorientalis, assembly GCF_003031525.2. Taxonomy (NCBI): domain Eukaryota; kingdom Metazoa; phylum Chordata; class Mammalia; order Artiodactyla; family Phocoenidae; genus Neophocaena; species Neophocaena asiaeorientalis. The sequence continues at coordinate 15,094,535 of NW_020174923.1, forward strand.
ACAAAAAACCTTACATGTCTTAAAACATCTTAATTTAACTCTTATACCTGATTAATAGTTTCAATGCATATGAAATACAAAGGGGTTGAAATTATTTTCCCTCAGAATTTTGAAGGTGATACTCCATTTCTCATTTAGTATCTAACACTACCATTAAGAAGTCCAAAGCCAACTGATTCCTGTTACTTTGACACATTTTTTTCCCTCTCTGAAAGCATGAAAAGACCTTCTGTTTCACCCAGTGATTTGAAATTTCACCACGATGTGTCTTAGTTTGTGTTTATATTTATCCATTGTAATGAGTACTCAGTAAGCCTTTTGAACCAGAAACTCATGTTCATTAGTCCAAGAAAGTTTTCTTGAATCATTTTGTTGATGATTTCTTCCCCATTTTCTCTGTTTCTTCTGGGAACTACTGGTGTTGTTTTTCTTTTTTTAATTAATTAATTTATTTATTTTTGGCTGTGTTGGGTCTTTGTTGCTGCACGCGGGCTTTCTCTAGTTGTGGTGAGCGGGGACTACTCTTCGTTGCAGAGCGTGAGCTTCTCATTGTGTGGTTTCTCTTGTTGCGGAGCACGGGATCTAGGCACGCAGGCTTCAGTAGCTGTGACACACAGGCTCTAGAGTGCAGGCTTAGTAGTGGTGCACGGGCTCAGCTGCTCCACAGCATGTGGGATCCTCCCAGACCAGGGCTCGAACCCGTGTCCCCTGCACTGGCAGGCAGACTCTTAACCACTGCGCCACCAGGGAAGTCCCAACGACTATTATTTGAATACTGAAATTCCTGGACTGCCCCTGTAAGTTTCTTAATACTCCTCACTTCTCTTCTGTAACATTTGTTCTTTTGCTCGACTTTTTCACAGATTTCTTCAACATTAATTTTCTAAGTAATTCTACAAAGCTTTTTTGATCTCTGCTATCAGAATTATAACTCTTACAGTAACTCCTTATTTCATGGCTATATTATTTTCTCTTATTTCCCTGAAGTTGTTTATAATGGTTGTTATTTTCTTCTGCAAAAGATCTGTTCTCAGTTGCTCTATCCTGTTTATTTTAATCTCTACCTTTCATACATTACAGGGTTTCCTCAAATATCCAGTAATCCTTGGTCAGCTGCTCATAGTTAGGAGAAAGGACTAAAAGGTTGATTATTTTCAGTATGGGACTCCTGCCCTCCACTATGCCTGGTGCCTTCTGCTCTAGAGAGAGTCTCTACTTTTGCTCTCTCCAAAGAATAAATTTCTGGCCTTTGCCAAAGTTAGGGGTGAAGAGCTGGGCACTTGTCAAGCTAACTGGTTAGCTAATTTTGAGAAGGAGGTCCCAGGAACCAAGGGCTTCTTCGACTGACTTTCAACCAATCCTCCTTTCACTTCCACTTCCACATGCTGCCATTCTTGAGTTTTTTTAGTCTTTTGGAGGGTAAATCAGATTATTTTCTTGATTTTCTCTGCTACTGAGTTTAGCATCCAGTCTACAATTATTCATATTCTCCCTAGTTTCTAAAATTGTGTTGATTTTGGCTCCTCTCTAATTCCCCTTTACTGATCTTTTAGCAGGTTTCTGAAAGGAGAAAAAGTAGAAGTATGTGTTCATCCTATCTCTTTATTCCTGATAATATGGATTCTCATTCATTCCAACTCATTACAGACGGCTTTGTATTTTTATTTCTGTCTTTGGAATAAAAAGAGACAGTAAGTCCCCTACATACGAACGAGTTCTGTTACAAGAGCGCGTTCGGAAGTCCTATTTGTTCGAAAGTCCAACACAACCAACACAGTTGGCTATATACTGCTGCTTTTATGCTTGCTTCCAGACATCCTGGGCTTGAAATAAAGAAATAAAGATACTGTATTACTGTACTCTATACAGTACTGTAAAATACACAAAAGCACAACCACTTGTAGAGGAGGCACGTACGTGACTAACTTACGTGAGTGGACATGCGAACACATGCTCGCATCTTTGAAAGTTTGCAACTTGAAGTTATTCGTATGTAGGGGACTTACTGTATTACAAATAAACGCTCTAAGAAGGTGAGAAACATGCTTCTATATCAGTTAACTCTCATAATGATACAGTTCCTGATGACTTCTAATTGAGATCAGTCCTGATGAGTTCTGAGATCAGGCAGCTGTGCTCAGATCATGAAAATCACTGATTTTGCTGTTAAGTTCAGCTTTTGTTACTAAAATTCAATTATACTCATTGATTTGAAAAATATTTCAACTGACATAATTCAGAGGGCACAAGGTAAATTAATAATCTCCCACATCTATATCTGTGACATTAAATAAAATTAAACTTTAATAAAAATTAGTATAATTATTTTTCTATTAATTTGTACTAATTTTGTTTTTAGGGTTATATTATGAGGGCACCCAAGGTGGCTGTTCTCTTGCTCTCTCTACATGCCCTGTTCACCAGTCCCTGCTTCACCTACACCCTACTCACATGACTGACCTTCCCTCTTAATCATAGAGCCTAATCAGTAAATGCCTGGTCTAATCTTCAGATCAGAACATCTCCACCACGATAACTTATCAAAGGGGCAGTGAGGGGTGTGCTCCTCTACTGGTTTCCCTGGTAACCGATGAGCCAACCTGACATCAATTCCCCCTATAACTGGTAAACACCTCCACACATCCCCCCTCCCAGGAGTGAAGACTGCTGCCATATCCTGCCCACTGTCTGCTGCACACAGGACCTTGCTTCAGACATGTAAGATTCTCATATCCATTAAACCACTGATGTCTCTGTTGCTGACTCTGGGCTCTTTCTTCTGTCTTGAGGATGGGCAAGTACAGGGCATGCAGGCTTGCGGGGTGTAGCCCAACAAGGATTTTAAACACATAAACTCATTTTCTTTCTTTCCTCGCCACCAAGGTTTACTGAGATATAACTGACATAAAACATTATATAAGTTTAAGGTGTACAATGTGTTGATTTGATATAGTTATATATTATAATTCAGTTTTTCTCTTAATTTCTTTTTTTATATCAAAATACATGTAACATGAAAAAGTGAAAACTTATATAAATTCCTGACATTTATAATACATGCATGTTATTTAAAAATGATTAAAAGTACTAGTGTAAGTTTAAATTTCCAAATCAACCTGCATATATTATTCTACTTTTTATTCTGCAACAAACAACTGTATTAAAAATAGTACAACTCTAAAGCTTAGGAAGAGCAAAGTTGGAGAAAAAAGGGAACAGGATTATAGAATAAATGAACCAGGAGCTTCTACAGGATTAAAACATCACACATTTGTATATCTAAGGCTTTATTTTATTTGTAAATACTCTCAAAAAACTAAACTCAGTAATGACTGCTTGAAATTTTGCAGTATTTTAATCAGTCTGGGTTCCTAACTCTTACTCTCTTAGAGATGACTTCATTCATCCAACAGTATTTATTCAGTAACTATTATTGTATATACCAGGTACTTATTCTTGGCACTGGAAATACAGCAGTGAACAAAGAAAACCAAAAATCTCTGCAATCATGAAACATTCATTCTAGTTTTGGATAGAGAAAACAAATATAAAGGTGATAAGTACTATAAAGAAAAATGTGGAGGTGCTAGTCCTGCAAATTTAAATGTTCCTTAGGGAAGGCCTATCTGAAAATCCACTGGTAGAGAATACTTTAACCTAGTTTTGAAGTGGTCACTTCAAAAAAACCAGTCAAAAGCCTATGGTGATAAATTTTAAACAGAAAAGGAAAATAAGTAAGAAGATCTTAATTTTAGGTAATAATTATAAACAAAACCCATTTCTTCTGAGACAGCTAAGACAACAAATATTGCATTGATGAACTTTTAAAAGCCAGTGTGATGATACTTGCAACAAACGTTACTGCTAAAAATTTACTTGTGGTTATATTCCAAAAGTGATATCCAGACATATACCACAATGCTCCAAAATTACTTAAAACCTTAATATCGTTAAAAAAGAGACCAGTTCTCATTTTCTTTTATCCTGAATAGATGATTATCATATGGAACTAATTAGATTGTAACATCTGAACTCCTAAATGAGAAATGAGAATATCTAAACTTGACCCAGTGAAAACCCCAGTCCTCAGATTAAGTACTGGAAAGGAATAGCTGGTATCTATTCTTTTTAATTTAATAATAAATTTGAGGAAAATTTACCTTGCCCAGAGCGGCTTTGGCGAGAGTCTACACTTGACTGTCTTCGATCCGGTGCTTCCTCGTTCCCTCCATCTGCATAAAATTAGAGCGATCATAAGCGAATAGATAATGAAATTGATGTAATATCATCCCTGGCGACATCTATATCTTAACACTACTATATCTATCATTTGTTTTCATTTCTTATAAGCTCAATCATTTAAATATTTGAGGATTTTTCATACACAAAGCAAAGGTCCTTACCCTTATTTTTGTGGGGATGGTTTACACTCCTCTCTGAAAGTCTAAAGAAAGTGAAGGTGTTCTTTCCCTACCCCCATACATATACACCCTACTTTGCATATAATAAAGCAATGTTATCTACTCTGAAGTTCATTCACAGAATTTCAATTTAAAAGCCTTGATTTAAAGCAATGTCTAAATTAATTACAGCTGCTTATTTAATCTAAAGTATGTCAACTAATCCTTAGGGCTATATATTTTACTCTAATAAAATTTACATTTACATGTTTTATGAGAGATAATGGGAAAATTACATAATACATGAAAAAGCAATATAAATCAGAATCAGAAAAACTCAGAAATGAGGAGGCAGAAACCAAGAAATAATGAGAAATCAAACAAAAATCATTTCAGTAATGAAGACTATAAGAAATACAAGAGCAAACAAACACAAAAGGTCTTAAAAGAAATAAAAGGTAAGATGGAAGAAAATCTTTAACAAATTTTTTAAAAAGAAGAAATAGATTAAAAAGGATCTGTAAGAAGGGGATAAATATTGGAGATAGGCAAAGAAGAGCCAGCATAAGGATAAACACAGGAGTCCCTGAAGAAGAAAACCAAAGTGAGAGAATAGAACAAATACTGAAAGACAATAATTCAAGAAAGCTTTCCAGAGGGAAAAGAAGTGGCTATGTATGTGTAATATATATAGTTATATGTGTGTATAAATACATTTATACATGCACACACACACACACACACATATATATATATATACACATCTATATTTGAAACTACATATTTCAAGAGCATCCTGTGTCCTACTTAATCAACTCAGATCAATGCACCAAGACATTTTCTACTAAAACTAATGGACTTTAAAGGGAAAAAGAATCCTTTGGGCATTTAGGCAAATACATCACAAGATTAATAAGGGAAAACAACAGAAGAAAACAAAATAATATACTTAAAACACACAAGGAAAAAAAAATTGAACCAAAGGCTTTACAACCAGTAAAACTTACCTTTAAGTATAAAGAGTAAAGAAAAACTATTACTAACATGCAAGAACTCAAGGAATATTGTTCCCATGGGCCTCTTCCTAGCTCTACCAGAAAACTAACTTTAGGCAACCAAAGTGACTAGAGAGACATTAAATAAGGACTGGTGGTGAGCATACATATACAACTGACTGTAGAATTAAGACTAAATGAGATGTAGAGAACAAATGTATGGACACCAAGGGGGGAAAGTGGGGGCAGGGGGGATGAACTGGGAGATTGGGATTGACATATATACACTAATATGTACAAAATAGATAACTAACAAGAATCTGCTGTGTAAAAAAAATAAAAGTTCAAAAAAAAAAAGACTAAATGAGAGTTTTAAACAGAGAGATTATAATATGTAATGGCTATAAGATCTGACAATGAAGATACAGTACAGCCAAAACAAACGAAGAAAGAATAAACAAAAAGTAACTGATTTCAGAAATCAAAATTGGTAATTGTAATGTTGTGAGACCATTGTACTTAAAAAGAGGGATAAAGCAAATGAATAATTATGGGATACTCTAATGGTATCATCTCCTTGAGAAACAGAATTCTCTGGGTGGAAGAAAGGAACTATAGATATAAGAATACAGAAGAAGTTAAGTAAAAACTCTTTAGTATTGAATCTATATTGGAAACATCAGTACAGTCTTACAAGTCACATGTATATCCTAGTTCTGTCCACTTAAAACACCTAACACCTTGACTAATCAAGTAGTACTAACCACTCCTAGGGCCCAGACTGTTATCCTGAAATGCCATTCTCCATTAAAAGAAAACAGAACTTCTTAAAGAACCAGCTGGTTTAGCAAAGGAAAAGTACTAGATGAACTTGGAACACCCTGACATATGCTTTAATAGCATATGCAACATATGCTATTAAAGACAATGTAGAATTGAGGTCATGTCAAAAAAAAACACAGTGAAGAAGCTCATCAACATTCAAGAACTCAGGGAATATTGTCCCATGGGCCTCTTCCTAGCTCTACCAGAGAACTAACTAACTAAATGTACAATTGACTATAGACCATAATGTTTTTAAAAAAAACAAAACAAAACAAACAAACCACAGCACTACCACACTAACTGGTCACCTTCTGAGGTTGAGAGGGGCCCAGTTCATTACCTTGAAAACTGTGGCAAAGAAAGAATCAGCAATTCATCCTACATTCCCTATATAAACTGTACTAGTAGCCAAAAAGTATATGAGAGCTCTCTCTATAAAATTATTCCAAATAAATGGGAAACAAAAGATAAAATATCACCATTTCACAAACTGCAAGTAATTAGTATCTCTGCAGCCATCGAGCATCAATGGCTAATAACATCAAAAAAGAGAAAAAACTGGACGTTATATGCCTCCTAATGACAGGAACACAACTACAGTTTTGCCAAAGCAATCAAACCTGAGTCTAGTCAAACCTCTGAAACTAGCTGTCAGTTTCCAGGAAAAACAAAGAACAGAAGAAAATGCTGAATTGTTCCTGAGTGTATAATCAACGAAATACTGATTGTGGGAAATTCTACAGGTCAAACAATCCAGGTCTCTCAACAGGTAAAGAAAAAAAATAAAGTATTATGAGGTCCTAAATTATTGTGAAACAAAAATTCATTTTATGAAAAGATAAAACTATACCAGAAATCTGTGGCATCTTATATCAGAGATCAGGATGTGTAAATACAGTCCTAGTCAATTTCCCTTCCTACTGATCATCTATTTTTTTAATGCAAATTTCTTTCTTCTCTTTTACTTGGGAATAAATTACAATGAGCAACACTTGTATTCAGGCCTGTCTTAAATTTTCATTTTCCACATGGATAAAATTACATACATGCATCACGTTCTCTGTTTTAACATCAAAACATGCCCTTGAAGCATGTGAGAAGTAATATGAATAAAATACAGACATTTCCCCTCACCAGGATGTCTTTCTAAATAATAAAAGGAGAAAAAGAAATAAAAAATCAAGGCTTCAAACAAATTAAATTTGCACGATCTGCAGTATGTCAGCATATCAATAGAACAACCTACAGGAAAACTACAGACAAGAAATGGTTTAAGACAGTTTTGAGTCAGCCAGCCAATGGCAAGACAAAAAGTCACCAATTTTGATAACATCATAATGTAAAATGTTTTAACTGTCTGAATTTTAAAAATTAAATTAGAAATACACTGCAGTAAATTTGAGCAATTCACTCCTCTACGACTGAAATCTTAACCATGTCTTACTCTAGTGGAGGTTAGTCATAAGAGTTGAGATTAACTCTCAGGTAAAAGTAAACAGCTAAAGATTTTTTTTTAAATAATAAACTCAACATTGACCCAAGATGGTATAGAAAAGAAGTTCAAGCTCTTTAAAAGTGTCTTGTGGTATGCTATGCAATCAATGGCTCCATTATCCAAAACAGCAAGACTGCAATGATGTACAGTACTTTGCCTATTTTTGCTTTGCTTAAAACACAATTCCTTCAGTACAGATAAGACCTCCCACACATCATACGACCTCCCACACATCATACATACATCTACATTTATGGACAAAACAGAAGACCTTCAGTCATCAAGCAAGTCAAGTTACTTGCATAAGACTCATTACCTCACCCTGAAGTGCAGAGGGGAGAAAGGGGCTGTGTCTGTGAAGTTAGAATTTACTCATCAAGCTTGAGTTAAAAGACTTTCTTCAATGTAACGGGTACAAATTTTAAAAAGACCTGACTGTCCAATTTAAGTGCTAGCTTTTAAAATTAGAGCTTAGGTTTCCTAGATTTGTTCTCATCAGAGAACATTTGTTTTTTATCAGCATACTAAATTAAATCCAGCAAATAATATAAAACAATACACCTTTAATAGACTTCCTCGTCCCATTATTTAAAAGGGAAAAATGTCATAGGAATATTTACTTCATAGTGTGAACAGCTTTCAACTCAGGTCATAAATGCACTAAAATAGTCTAAGTAAAAAAAAAACCAACTACATAGGGATATTCCATATTTAGTGTTTTCCTATGAAGAAATTTAAGTTAGAGAAAGGCTTATAAGAAAGTGCCTAATTCCAAGACAAATGTTTTCTTTCCTACAAGTAGAAGATACTTCAAATGATTATTCTCCTCAGTCCAGGATCAAAATATTACAGTTGAAAAATAAACAACTTAAGTGACCTTGAATTTGGTAGCCCCAGCCCATCTTTAGTATTCTCAGTTAAATAATGTGCCAGAATAAATATTAGATTTTATGAATTAAGATTTTGAAGTTGACTGTCTTCAATCCTCCTTTAGAAGTGTAAATATATGACCTTAATAGAAGGAGTGGGAAGTATTAAAACTATATACATATAATCTATTATACATATAGATTAAAGTTTTACTATTCAGATATGAGCTCTGGTCTCTTTTACTATTCAGGTATGAATCTGTAAGAACTGTATACACTTAATGCCAACAAAGGGAGACATGAATTGGAGGACATATATGGAATGTAATGAAAATGCAAAAGTATGGACCAAGAACATAAGCTAGATTTATTAGCCAAGGTCCACTTACGAAGAGGTACATACAGAAGATGTTCCTTGGCTACATATGCACGATAATAACCAGAAAAGATGAAAAGCAGCTCATCTGTTTGGTTGTAGAAAAGAGAAAAGAACTACAATTTGTTCAGTATCTATTCTCTGCTGGCTATGGGGTCAGTAAGGTCTTTACAACATTATCTCATTTAATACTAATAATAATTCAATGAAACAAGTAGTATGCCCATTTTTTAAAATAAATTTATTTATTTTGTTTGTTTATTTTTGGCTGTGTTGGGTCTTCGCTGCTGCGTGCAGGCTTTCTCTAGTTGCAGCGAGCAGGGGCTACTCTTCGTTGCAGTGTGTGGGCTTCTCATTGCGGTGGCTTCTCTCGTTGCGGAGCACAGGCTCTAGGCATACGGTCTTCAGTAGTTGCCGCAGGCGGACTCAGTAGTTGTCGCTCACAGGCTCCAGAGCACACGCTCAGTAGTTGTGGCGCACGGGCTTAGTTGCTCCGCGGCATGTGGGATCTTCCCAGACCAGGGATTGAACCCGTGTCCCCTGCCTTGGCAGGCGGATTCTCAACCACTGCGCCACCAGGGAAGCCCTATGTCCATTTAAATGTAAGACACATTCAGAGAAGAAAAGTGACTTTCCCAAAATCACACTGCTAGTAAGTAGCAATCCTAAAATTTAAAGTGTCTGGTTTCAAAAATCTGTCTTCATTTCCAGACCCTCCACTGTCTTTTTACTATAACAAACAAATCATTAAGATGGTGGTGGTAGTGGTTTGGAACTGAAGTGAACAGAAGAGGACAGAAGTAGAGACCAATTAAGAGGCTGCTGAGAACACCGGACAAGGATAAACACCCGGACTAAGTGAGTAGTAGAGGTTGTGAGGAGAGGTCAGATTCTGGATATATTCTGAAGGAAGAGTGGAGAGAATCTGCTGTCAGAAGAGAAAGATACAGAAAGAAGTCAGGGGTAATTCTGCTATTTGGGGCCCAAACAATGGATCTGCAACTTACTGAGATAGGAAAGACTGAGAGAGAATAGGTTTGGGGATGAGAAGAGTATATGGAGCTCAGTTTTGGACATACTAAGTCTGAGATGCCTAACAGACAAATAAGCAGAGATGGACATACATATGCCATCATTACATAAATTACATTTAAAGTGTATGACATTCCCACAAACTGGAGAGGGACAAAATGGTTCTAGTGACAAAATTATCTCTATCAGAGAGAAAAACTCTTCAGTGGGATTTTTTCACAGCCTCCCATTCACTGCTCTGAGGAGTTGCCTTGCAAATGTCCATTATTACTCTGCTCAGTCACACCCTAGGACAGCTCTAGCCCTCATTACTCATTTGTAATAATAATAATACCTTGCATTTAGTGTGCTGCTTATCATATATATGATATGTCATAAAACATTTATGATATATTTATTTACATTTAATTATAATTTAATAATTTGATATATGTATTTTATAATGTACTGCTTTATCAGGTATGTATATATAGTATATTAAGTTCATGATAATTTGATACCTATCTGTGAAGTAAAGAATTAACCCAGCAGCCTTGAGTTACTCAAATCTTGTACATTCTCAGAAGGGCTTACTTGTATAACTAGCCTTTGGCTGGCTCCTAGGAACTGAGGTCTTAGAATGTTCCCTATGCTACTAACTGATTAGGGCACTGTGCATGCTTGAGGTCTTGAACCACATTATACCAGCTTGTGTGGACAGTGTGTGTAAAAAATGTGATTTATGATGAACACTTGCTTTCCTTCTGGGGGGTATGAAGTTTCGGTAACTGCAATCAGCACTGAAGTTACTCCAATAAAAACCCTGGACTTTTAGGCTCAAGCAAACTTCCCTGGCAGAAAACATTTTGCATGTGTTTCTCCAGTTCATTGCTGGGGGATTTAGTATGTCCTGTGTGACTCCACTGGGAGAGGATTCTTGGAAGCTTATACCTGGTATCCTCCAGCTTCTGCCTGATGCACCTTTTTCCTTTATTGATCCTGCTTTTTATCCCTTTGCTGTAATAAACTATAGTCTGACTATTAAATAAATAAAGTGTATGACATTCCCAAGGAAGGGAGTATAGATAGGAGAGAGACAGAGAGAGAGAGAAAAGAGGTCAGAGGTGTAAGCCTTGGGGCTGAATTCAACATGTCGAGGCTGCAGGTATGAGGAGAGACCAGCAGACAATAAGAAGTAGTGGCCAGAGAATAGGAACAAAACTAGAAGAGTAGAGAAGTCAGCTAAAGAGTTTCATGGAAGGGAAAAGATCAGATGTTGCCAGGTCAAGTAATATGAAGAGTGAGACTTGATCACTGAATTTGTCAATGTAGATGATTTAGTATGGTTCCTGTGGAGTGGTAGGGGTAAAACCTGATGGGATTAAGTTCAAGAGAGATTAGAAAGAGCTTCTGAAAAAGGTCTTGTCTCTCCCTAGACATGGAAGATAACACATGGAGACACTGGATATTCTGACGGCCATCTTGTAAACACAAGGGGAATAAACTATGGGATAAAGCTAACACTATGAAAATTATGGCAGAGAGACAGAAGACACTAAGATCCTTGTTGACACTGAATTACTGACGAAAACTACTCTATCTCTGGACTACAGTTATATAATCCAATAAATCCCCTTCATCATATAAACCAGAGGTCAGTAAACTAGTCCATAAGCCAAATCTACCCTGCTGCCTTTTTTTGGACAGCCAGTGAGCTAAGAATGGTTTTTACATTTTTAAATAACTGAAAAATAGTTTAAAAAATAGTATTCTGTGACAAATAAAATTGAAATTTTAGTGCCCATAAATAAAGTTTTATTAGAACACAGTCATGATCACTCATCTACATACTTCTGTGAAATTGATACAGTAATACCCCATTGAGTTGTGGTGAGAAACAAATGTAGTAATATAAAACACAGCATGCCATCTGGCACTAAGTAAACACTTACTAAATGATAACTATACTCTTTATCTATCATCATCATGATCAACAACATCCCTTCACCAAAAGATGGCTTAAATGTCATTTCCAATTTTCTCTGTAAAGACTTTCTGGAGGCCTATCAGAAAGAATTAAATGTTCCCTCTTCTGTGCTTCCAAAGCACGTTATACATATCTGTTTTATAGCACTGCCACACTGTATAATAATTATTTATATGACCATCTCTGGACTGTAAAATGTTCTAAGTGTGCCTTTGAAAGCCTTTTTCATATTGGTATTTTCAGTGCCAAATTGGGAGTCAAAAGGTATTCCTTGAAAAGAAAAAACAACAGTTGAATTAATTTTGTCAAGAGCCAGCTCTAAAATTAATGTATTCACCAAATTAAGTTCAAGGAAAAAACCAAAAAGTGGTATTGATATGGTTTGAGATACAGTTTTAGGAGTTCAGTGTTCCTCTTTTCTTATCCAAACTATTTCTATGAAAAGAAAAGATGAGCAGCATCATTCGAAAGCACTATGACCTTATCCACCACATCTATCTCCATGATGTTTATTTATCAATAAAAATTTTCATAGGGAATCCCAGACCCACCTAAAAGTTGATTTAGTTCTTAAGAAAACATATACAGAGTTTCTTTAAAGAGAAAAGGAAGCATTCTACACCAAATAAAATATACTGATCAACATGCCATCAGTACTACAGCTAACACTTTTCAAAAGTATACTATAAAATATTTTCAAAGTTTGCCAGAATATAAAACTGCCAAGTTCACAGGTTTTCATAGACCTAGCTTGTATGCTCTAAATTAAAAAAATAATAACTTCTCTATGATAAGTTATTAATTTATATTTGCCTAAGGCATCCAAAATGTCCTAGGAAGTCTGATCTGTAGCTCAAGAAAAGTTCTGCTAAACACAGAATGTTCTGATTCTCATGATGTAGCTAATACATCAACGATGATGACTAATAACAGGGAAACAAGGTAGACTTGCTAATTGTAAATGGAGCAATCACCAGTAATAATGTCAGTAGTTTAAAAGTTGATTACTATGCTTTCAAGGTGCACAATGAATACACAAAATACCAAGCCTAACACTGAGTTAAATTAATAGAGTAACTGTTAAAAACAAAGGTGTCTACAATTATATATTTTTTGCTTTTTTTTAAAAGTAAACTTTTTATCTTAGAATAGTTTTAGATTTACAGAAAAGTTGCTAAGATAGTACAGGGAGATCTTATAAACCCTAAACCTGGTTTCCCATCTTAGATTAGTCTAGTCATTTGTCCAAACTAATCAATCAATATTGACATTATTATTTTAAAGTCCATACTTATTTAGATTTCCTCAGTTTTTATCTAATGTTTTTTCCATTCCATGATACCATATTACATTTAGTCATCCTGTCTCCTAAGTCTCCTCAGACTATAACAGTTTATCAGACTTTCCTTGTTTTGGGTGACCTTGACAGTTTGGAGGAGTAATGGTCAGGAATTTTGTAGAATGTCCCTCAGCTGGGTTTGTTTAATGTTTTTCTCATGATTAGATTGGGATTAGACTGAGATTATAGGTTTCGGGGAGGAAGACACAGGCAAATTGCCATCCTCACCATACCATTTCAAGAATACATACTATTAATAGCATGAAACTAGTTAAATAAATATCCTACGTAACTGAAAAGGAAAAAGTGAAGCTCAAGCTTCTTAGACTGTGCCGACATTAATGAAAAAAGTCATTACCTACTTGGTCTTTACTATGTCAGGCACTATGATAAGTGTTTTACGAATCTATGTAGTTCAATTCTCAGTAAAACCTTATGAGACGGGACTTCCCTGGTGGCACAGTGGTTAAGAATCCGCCTGCCAATGCAGGGGACAGGGGTTCGATCCCTGGTCTGCAAAGATCCCACATGCCGTGGAGCAACTAAGCCCATGCGCTACAACTACTGAGCCTGCCCTCTAGAGCCCGCGAGCCACAACTACTGAAGCCCATGCACCTAGAGCCCGTGCTCCGCAACAAGAGAAGCCACCACAATGTGAAGCTCACGCACCGCAACGAAGAGTAGACCCCATTCGCCGCAATAGAGAAAGCATGTAGCAATGAAGACCCAATGCAGCCAAAAATTAAAAGAAACAAAAAAAACCTTATGAGATAAATATTAGTTTTCTTTTTACTACATCAGGAAACAGGAGTCGAGACTTTAAGCAAAAATGATCACAACTGTAGAGTTAGTAAGTGCAGGACCCAGGATCTGAAATGGCCTGATTCTAAGGCCTGTTCTCTTCTCCATTCTAGGTCACCTCCTTGCAAAAGGGAATACAGTTTATTCACATCTATATACAAACATACCATGACATGTTAAGGAGCTCTAACAATATGGTTGTAGGATATAAAAAAAAAGATGAAAAAATTCCAAGGTGAATCTGAAATAATATCTGATTTCAAACTTCTTCCCCTCAAACTGGGTACTCAGTATAGCTCACTTAAATTCTTGAGCTTGATCTAACAGTTTTCTCCACATGGAGTTTCCTAGTAAGACAGATATCTTTACACATAAGTACTTCTTAGATTCATAGAATGACAGAGCCAGAAGGAACCTGGGGTTTCTTTGTTTTTGTCAATTTATTATTTTTTTAACATTCTGTGAAGTTGAAGCTTTAAAAAAAGGTCCAGCAGAGCAATTTATAATAGTTAAAAATATAACTGAATGTCAACAATAACTGTATATATACACACACATACTTTATTCATATTTAGTGTTCTTATCTGTTGAAACTGGATGCTGAAGAGCATACATATGGGTCTCAATCTTGGCTGCACATCAGAATGATCTAGGAATCCAGGGATTGTGAAAAATCCTCAATGCTCAAGCTACTCCCCCAGATCAATTAATCAAGAATCACTGAGAGGGAGACCCAGGCATGAATATTTCTTTAGAGCTCCCTGGATGATTACAAATTGCAGCCGAAGTTGGGAAACGTTAGTAGAGATTAAGTGGTGCTGTGATACAGTGATGAATTGAATCCACCTGAAATTTTCCAGTGCTAACAGACAGATGCTATAGGTCAAAGATACTAACTACAGAGAAGGATATGATCTCTCAATTGAGGACAAAGATTATATTCACAGGTTCACTCTCTGATCTCTTCTGTTTATTTTTTATTATAATTTACTTCGGTGACTTGCGCAGGGGGTTGTAGATTAAACTGGGATAGTAAAGTGGAGAAGAGTTTAACCTACAGTTAACTAGTCTGAATGTACATCTCTGTACTGGGCTTGATAAGTTACATTACTGAGATGATTATTTCATCTAAATGTAAAGTTTCCTAAGATTCTAAAATCTAGAATAGCCTCTGCTTCTTCCTATTAACCTGAGTCTCAGGGAAGCCACAGCTTCTAAAGTATGAGAAGGGTTGTTCAGAAACAGTACCATATTTTATTTGCAAAGACAGGAGTAAAAGAACATAGTGCATTTAGGGAAATTCAAAGAGTTTGGTATGGCTAGAGAACAGAAAAGTATGGGGAAGAGGCAGAACATAAAAGTAGAAAAGTTGGCAGAGGCAAAATCACAAACGGCATAATTACGATGATCAATTTGACCTTTATCCTGTTAAGCGTGGGGGAGAAAATGAAGGGCGTTAAGCAGGGAAGGAGCATGATCTGACTAGTGTTCTGAGAAGATAAACTTGGCATGTGTATACAAGTTGGCTCTATGGGGTCACAGGCTAAAGGGAAAGAGATCGCTGAAGTAAGTCCGCAGTAAAGGAAAGCTTGAGTAAATGCATTAACATTAAGAATAAAGAGGAAAAGGTAGGTTCACGGACTATTTGGGACTTAGAAGTATAAAGACTTTGTAGCCGGTTAAAAGAGCTGTTTCTAATAACTATCAACAATTTTCTTTCCCTTTTCTTCCTTGAATCCACTCCCATCGGGCATTTGCCCACACCACTCCAGAATATTCACACTTACCAGGATCGCCTATAAAGTCCATTGCTAAATCCAATGGTCATTTCTCAGTTTTCTTATTTTTTGACTTATCAACAACATTTGATGCAGTTAATCATTCTTTTTTCCCTGAAGTTTTGTCTTCACTTAACTTCCAAGACACCACACTTTCCTACCTCTGTGTCTCCTCCTTCTCAGTCTCCCTGGCTTGTTCTTTTTCATCTCCCCCATCTCTAAATGTTGTACTGCCCCAGGGCTCAGTTTTCTAATCTGTACTCTTTGCTGTGTACATTCCCTTGGTTATCTCGAACAGATCCAGGGTTTTATGTTTCATCTATATGCTGATGATTTCCAAATTTATATCTCTATCTGGACCTCATCCATGAACTAATTCCGTATTTATAGAGTTACCTACCCTACCTCTCTACTTTGAATATCAAATAAACATCTCAAGATTTAATGTCTTAATATTCCTCCATAAACCTGCTCCTCTCACAATCTTCTTCATCTCTGTAAACAGCAACTCCACTCTTTCAGTTGCTGCTCAAGTCAAAAACCTTGGAGTCATCCTTAACCCATCTTTTCCTCTCACACTGCACAGACAAACCAACAGTAAAACCTGTCAGCCATACATTCATAACATATCAAAACTATCTCTCACCCTTTGCTACTGGTCCAAGCCACCTTCATCTACAACCTGGTTTCTCAGCTTCTGCCCCAGCCTGGCTTCAATCTAGTCTCAACAGAGCAAGCAGAATGGTTCTGTGAAAACACAAATCAGACCATGACATTCCTCTCCTGAAAACCCTTCAAAGATTTCCCACCTTAATAAGAGTAAAAGTCAAAGTCCTTAGGTCAAGGTGTTATATGATCTGCCCCCCATCCCCTCTCTGACTTCACCTCCTACTACTCTTGCCTCTCTGGCTTCTCTCTTGCTTCTGGAAGCATACTGGTTCCCCTCACCATGCTTTAAACACTCCAAGAATATACCCATATCAAGACCTCTGCCTGGAATACTTTTCTCTCAGATATCAGTATGGCTTGTTGCTTCATCTCCTTCAGGGAGACACCTAAATGTCCCCTCAGTAATGCCTTCCCTCACCACCCCTATCTAAAACTGTACCCCCCCACACACACACCATATTTACACAGATAGGCTTTTTTCTCCCTTCCCTGCTTAATTTTTCTTAGTAGTTATCACTAACGTATTCTACATTTTGCTTATTTATCTTAATTTTGGCCATGCTCTCCACTAGAATTTAAGTTCCATGAGGGTAAATAATTTTGTATTCACTGTTCTATCCCTCATGCCTATAACAGTATCTGACACATAATAGGTGCTCAAAAAATAGCTCTTGAATGAATTAATTTGCATGAGTGAAATGAGTCAAAGGAACAAATTCTAAGGATGCCTTAGAATTATTGATTTGAGAATTCCACTGCAGTGATTATAATGTCATTAACCAAGACAGAGAATAGAAGATGGGAGATTGGGAAGGAGAAAAAATAAGCCACTGTAACCAAGGAGTCAATTAAAATCTGACTTGATCTTCACCTCTATTTAGAGCCTCATCAATTTCTAGATCTAGAACCAGGTGGAGGAAAACATGAACAGCCAGAAATGAAATTATTTAATCCCTTGAAAACCAAATTAGTCACTCTCAAATAAGAGTTCTGTACTGATTCTCAATTCTCAACCCAAATATTTATGTTCTACTTTAAAATCCATTATTCTATTAGGGAGCTCCTCATTCATCTATCTGCGTGAAAACTGGAAAGCTCCATCTACATAACAACTGTTTTTTGCAATGTGTATTTGAATGTCTTAAATATACTTCAAACTTGAAATATCCAAATGTGAAATTCTGACCTTCCCCTCACCCTTCAGACCTGATACTCTCTATCAGAGTTCCCCATCGCAATGAATTCATCACCAAATACTATTGATTTTCCTTCTTAAATGTCTCTTGAATCCATCCTCCCGACTCCATATCCAACCTGTATCCAATCCTATATTGATTCTCTTCTAAATGTTTATCCACAAAGTATCTGAGTAATCATTTAGAAATGCAAATCTAGTAGTTACCCCATTTAATGTTTAAAATGTTTAAACCATCTCCCATCAGAATAGATAAAAATTCTTAACATGATCTATAAGGTTCTACTTTTCCAGCTTCATTTCTAATTAGTTCTTCCTTTGTTTCCCTAATACTGGCTTTCTTTCATTTTCTGATCTCTACTCTCAGGATACCTAGAGCAGAAACCTAAGAAACAACTACTATATACTTGTGGAGTCAGGATAAAATGGTCTTCATCCAAAATTCCTGCCTTCATATATGAGGATAAGTTTCAAATGCACTAGTAATAGAGAATTTTATGTCATATAGCTCACAATAAAATAAACCTTTATATTTATTCCTCTTACTCCCTAAAGAGAAAGATAGCTACTGACAGACTAAAACTCAAATCTCCCCTTCCCCACTTCATCCCCAAGGCACAGCATCTTTCTGTTTTGACTGATAAGTATGTTTAAATGTATTGACACTGACATGGCCACGTTAGCCCAGCTGCAATGCAACCTCGGTCGATGAGTGTAGAACATCAGTACTACTACAAGAGCAGATAGGGAATCAACTGGGGGAGTGCACAAAGGCCTGGCTTCACCCCAGCCTGTTACTCCTCAGCAGGAACTTCCTATGAACAAATTCCCTAACTCACTGAGTACCACCCACTTCTCTTCGTCATCTGTGGGTTGCAAACAGCATCATAAATTTAAAAGTAGTGTATGCATACAAGGGGATTATAGATACAGGGAGCCATGGTTATCAGCTAGAGATGATTTAAGTAAAAGCCCAGTATAAATAAAATTGCAAAATGAAAAAAAAAATGTATTCACACTGAAAACCCAAAGTAATTAAAAAGCCCCCAAATCATATACTATCTAAATATTCTTCAATTCTCTTTCAAATAAATTATGCTTTATTTATCCTATATCCGTAAATAATACTTTGTTGCTACTGGTTTATATTTATATATACATACTTTTTTTCAAGTACTCAGCACAATACCATGCCCTTGTGAGTACCTAATCTTTATTATATTATTCGATTTTGATAGTGATGGCAATGAAAATAAAAATTCAAGATCAAAATGTTGAAGTCTGGAGCTGCCGAGAGGCAAGAGAGTTTTTCTTGCCTCTTTGTTTCCTGGTGCACGAGGAGAAGAGATTAACAGCACCGCTTAAAGGAGCTCCAGAGACGGGCATGGGACGCTAAGGCTGCTGCTGCAGCCACCAAGAAGCCTGCATGCAAGCACAGGTCACTCTCCACACCTCCCGTCCCAGGAGCCTGTGCAGCCCACCACTGCCAGGAACCTGTGATCCAGGGACAACTTCCCCAGAAGAACACACAGCATGCCTCAGGCTGGTGCAACGTCATGCTGGCCTCTGCCGCCGCAGGCTCGCCCCGCATTCATATCACTCCCCCGCCACCCCCCGCCTGAGTGAGCCAGAGCCACCGAATCAGCTGTTCCTTTTACCCCGTCCTGTCTGAGCGAAGAACAGATGCCCTCAGGCGACCTACAGGCAGCGTGGGTCCAAATCCAAAGCTGAACCCCAGGAGCTGTGGGAACAAAGAAGAGAAAGGGAAATCTCTCCCAGCAGCCTCAGGAGCAGCGGATTAAATCTCCACAATCAACCTGATGCACCTGCATCTGTGGAATACCTGAATAGACAACGAATCATCCCAAATTGAGGAGGTGGACTTTGGGAGCAAAGATATGTATATTTTTTAACCTTTTTCTCTTTTTGTGAGTGTGTATGTGTATGCTTCTGTGTGTGATTTTGTCTGTACAGCTTTGCTTTTATCATTTGTCCTAGGGTTCTCTGTCTGTCCGTTTTTTGTGTGTTTTGTTTTGTTTTACTTTTTAAAAATTATTTCCTAATAATTATTTTTTATTTTTAATACTTTATTTCATTTTATTTTATCTTCTTTCTTTCTATTTTTTCTCCCTTTTATTCTGAGCCAGGTTGATGAAAGACTCTTGGTGCTCCAGACAGGCATCAGGGCTGTGCCTCGGAGGTGGGAGAACCAAGTTCAGGGCACTGGTCCACAAAGACCTCCCAGCTCCACGTAATATCAAATGGCAAAAATCTCCAAAGAAATCAAAGAGGAAATTAAAAAACCTAGAAACAAATGACAATGAAAACACACGACCCAAAACCTATGGGATGCAGCAAAAGCAGTTCTAAGAGGGAAGTTTATAGCAATACAATCCTACCTCAAGAAACAAGAAACAGCTCAAGTAAACCAACTAATCTTACACCTAAAGCAATTACAGAAAGAAGAAAAGAAAACCCCAAAGTTAGCAAATGAAAGAAATCATAAAGATCAGATCAGAAATAAATGAAAAAGAAATGAAGGAAATGATAGCAAATATCAATAAACTAAAACTTGGTCTTTGAGAAGATAAAATTGATAAACCATTAGCGAGACTCATCAAGAAAAAAAGGGAGAAGACTCAAATCAATAGAATTAGAAAATAAAAAGAAGTAACAACTGACACTGCAGAAATACAAAGGATCATGAGAGATTATTACAAGCAACTCTATGTCAATAAAATGGGACAATCTGGAAGAAATGGACAAATTCTTAGAAATGCACAACCTTCCAAAACTGAACAAGGAAGAAATAGAAAATATGAACAGGCCAATCACAAGCACTAAAATTGAAACTGTGATTAAGCTCAGCTCTTTGTGACCAACTAAAGGGGTGGGATGGGGGGGTGGGATAGGGAGGGTGGGTGGGAGGGAGATGCAAGAGGGAAGAGATATGGGAACACATGCATATGTATAAGTGATTCACTTTGTTATAAAGCAGAAACTAACATACCATTGTTAAGCAATTATACTCCAATAAAGATGTTAAAAAAAAAAGATCAAAATGCTTTAAGGAAAAAATGCTATTAAAGCTAACAATATGACCTTGATATACATAATATACAAAACTCAAAAACAATATTCCTTTCCCTAAACATGCCACTGGTAAGGTAAGACTAGAGTATTACCAGTTTGTATTTTTCTCCCAAGGAACTTTGGAAACGTGAATACAATGATGAAGTGGTTGAATAATAGAGATCATGGGGATCGAGTAGAATATAGAAATATTTAATCAAAGAAAAGTAAGGAACTGAATAAAAAACCAGAAGACAGACTTGCATAAAAATAAAGAAACTGTGTATATGAGAAAATAGTACTGGAGTAAGGAAAGGTTACTCAACAACAAGTAAGGTGGGAAAATTGTCTTTCTCCATATAAGAAAAAATAATTATATCCTCTTCTCTCACCATAATCTCATCACCAAATATTAAATGGAAAAAAAGAAAAAAAGAAAACCAAAATGTTCTAAAAATCTAAACTGAAAAACACAACTTTAACCATTTTAAGAAAATACAGGAGTATATATTGGCAATCTTTTAAGGAAAGATTTGTGAAACAAAATGGGGGAAAAGAATGTCAAATATGAATAAATTAAAAATTTTAACTTCTGTTCAACAGGGGTTTTGAGTTTTAGTCTCATAACCAAAAGCAAAGTTTTAAGACCAGATAGAGACTGAGAGATGATATCTGCCCTAAACATCACAGACTAAGGATCAATGTCAGGGTCTACAAACTTCTGTAAAGAGAACAAATATTCTAGGCTTTGCAGATCACATGTTCTCTGTTGCAACTACTCAACTCTGCCACTGTAGTGCTAAAGCTCTGTTCCAATAAAACTTTATTTATGGACACTGAAATCTAAATTTCATAAATTTTCACATTATGACATTTTATTCTTATTTTAATTTTTTCTGAATCATTTAAAATAAATGTAAAAACTATCTGCACAAAAACAGGTGGTGGGCTGGATCTGACCCATGGGCTACATAGTTTGCTGAACCCTGCCTAGAATATATAAAGAATATTCACAACTCAATAAGAAAAAGATAAATAATCCATGAGAAAATGCATAAAGGATATGAGAAGGCTGTTAACAAAAGAGGAAATGTGAAAGGCCAATAACCACATGAAAGGATATTCAACCTTGCTAAAAATTAGGGAAAGAGAAATTAAAGCAGTAGGGTATTACCTTTCATCTACCAGAATGGGGAAAATGGAGAAGTCTGACCGTGTGAATGTTGGAAAGGATATGGCAAAACAGGAAGTCTCAAACACTTCTGAGAAGAGTGTAAACTGATATAGTGACACAGGAGAGAAATTATCTAATAAAACTGAAAATGCAAATAATCTACATCTGGTTAATTCCACTTCCAGGTAGAGCCCCTAGATATGTATGTAAGGATATTCACTGCAGCATTATTTGTAGTAACACAAAGCAAATACTAAAATAAACTCCCATAATAAATAAAACTCCCAGAAACTTATCTCTAAATTTCACCCCATTCTAAAAATGTTTTCATTTTTTATCCCTTTTATTCTTAACTACACTGTTACTGTGAAATCATAAATAATACCCTAAGAAACTACCTGGATCTTAGAATTATAAATACAAAGATGGTTAAACGGATATTAGCAATAGTTTTTTTATTGCTTAGTTGAAAATGAATTATTCTCTATAGCGTAAAATCTTTTGTTTTTATTCTGTAAGAGTATTTGTACGTTTTCTTTAATAAAATGATGTTTCTTTATTGTCAAAGCACCTAATACAACAGTCATTCAGTCGTCAACTTACTTTGCAACATTCTCCTTCAACAAAAGATATCTTAATTGCATCCAGCTCTCTACTGCAAATTTACAGTACTAATCCTTGCCAGCCATTTTGTTTTCAGTTTGTAACACTAGCCGCCAGCTGCCTTCAGCCTGACTCTATTAGCATATCAGATAATTTACGAAAGAAGCACAGAAATGGAACTAAAAGATATAGTTGGTTTGTATCAGAATATAACAATACATAGATATACTCTTTAAATATGCTTTTAAAATGATGCTCCTCTACTTCTTTTCAATATAATAATTGAAATTAATAATTATTTTTTTAATATAAATGCTCATTCCTGCTCACAGTAATTTTTCCTTCCCCCAAGTCCTATAAATGATGTTGACCTATTACTGTTTAAATATAAGACTTTTCCAATTTTAATAGAATAAACTACAAGTGTATTTTAAATATGTTCTGTAAAAGGATAAAAGGGTTGGATATTTGGTACTGTAATTTACACCTATATTCCAGCAGGCCACCTAGCCAAGAATAATAAATACTTAAAAGCTAACATATATTGTTCTCACATCTCAAGGGTGTTTCTAGTAACCAGCGGACAGCAAACAAGTCTTCACCTGTTTTGACTTGCAATAGCCTGCTGTTTGAATGTCAATAACAATGTGCCCTCACCAAGCATCACTGAAGTCTTAGATGACAAACTATCTAATGCAATTTTAATATGATGGGAAAGGGTAGGGCCAAAGAGTTTCTATTAGTGTCCTGTTGTTCTCCAGAACTCTTTCCATCCCATCCTTCCCCCTCCTCCAATAAGTTCCACTCATCCATATTTAATAAATGTTCTGAAATTATATTATTCATTAACCCACTCCACTTAACATAAAACTCCTTTTAGAGAGACTCTTCTAGCTCATTAAATAATACTATTTAAAAAGTTTGTTAACTTAATAGAATATAACACTTCCTTGAAATAACAATGAACAACAACAGAGTCTGAAGGGGATAAAAACCCACAAGGACATAAAATGCTCAAGAATAAGGATTATCAGAGTGCTTTAACAATTTCATTTTCTCTTCCAAACCATTCTTATGTTTTTACTGTGATGTTAACTAACCATCCAGGCTGCTGTAGAAGCCTCTGGTTAGAATGGATTTCAAGGCTGCTGTGTCTTGTGAGGAACCAATCAGATTTCTTTGTTTCATCTGCAACATTCCATCAGGGTTATATAACATTTTAGACACATGAAACATTCTAATAATACAGTGTATTTTGATCTATAGTTAGTTATCTATTGTCACTAAATTTGGCACATGAAAATCCCTATTATTCTTCTGTGTCATTTGATAAATCAAGGAATACAGTACAGATGAAAAGGTTATATTTTCTTTTTGGGGATAAGATAGAATGAATTTGCTTTGTCTAAAAGAAAGAGTTTTTGAAAATATAAAATATAAGCACTCTGCAGACTAGTAAGATTAATGCTGATTCTTCTTATTTCTGTCTACAGTAAAGTGGGTGAGGTAATCCAACACAGTAGCAAACAGCCATGTAGTTTGTTAATTCTTATCACATACAACATGTCATTAGTATAGAATAAAACATTATAAATAGATTTTAAACTCAGGCTTAATCTTTTGCTAATTTTTTTAAAGCACAGAAAAATTAAGTGTTTAATATTTAAACAAATATTTCCTCAAACAAGAAAATCTGAACTCTGTATGTCATAGCCCAAATAAACACCCACGATACCAACCAAAAAAACAGTATACCAGCAGCACTGCTACCTATATGATCAGAATACTTGCAGTACACTTCTACTGGAACCACGCAAATATTCATGTTCTCTCTCTCTCTCTGCTAGAGATAATGCTGCATAACTTAAATACTGCTCTTCTGTGCTATTAATATAACAACTCAGATATTCAAGAATAAAGCCAGCTGGAACCTGTGAATCTAGTCTTTTCTTTCTTTTTACAACTCAAAGGCATCCCACATTTGATGCTTACAAATCAGCACAGGATTAAAATAGTGCCTGAATGCATTAAAAAGCTGAATCTGTTGGGTGTGGCTTAAGTAAATACATCTTGTCTCAACTGGACAGCTCCCCAGTACCATACAGCCACCGACACCCAAAATATATGAGTACATAAGTGCTCCCGGGAGAGGGTGAGAAACTAAACCCCCATGTTTTTCTAAGCTTGATGTTCAATTGTTTCTTTACTGTACTTCTAAAATGACAGTGCCTTGAGTCAATACGGAGCATTGCTCAAGAAACCAAGGACAGAGAAATTTTACTTGTCCTATTTCCTCTCCTTATTTTATACTCACTGTGTACAACATGGCCGTTCTTACTAACATTTTGCTTTCATAAAAGAGGTAGTCATTTAAATCATGACTATGTGCAATGCGAACTCACACTGCATTACAGTCATCAATAAAATATGAAGTGCCAACTCCAGTGTTCATTCTACTTATTCTCCATCTCACCAGAGAATGCTCTACTAACGCTCTCTACTATTATAAAATGAACACTATTAGGAAAGAGACATTGCTAGGAGCTGTGACAAATATGCAAAAGAAAATATAAAACCTGTAAGTGCTTACTTTTAAAAAAATCTACTATTAATAGGAAAAAAACCCTTCATGTATATGTATATGTGTATCTATTTTTATATATATACATTACACATATTTAGTACAAGTATAAATCTGTTTATAAGCTACCATGCATGCATTTATTAAAGCTACACATGCAATATACCTGAAACTTCTATACATAGAGGGCATGCAGATTTCAGAACTATACATTTTCATTCTTAAGTGGCCATAATCAAATACTAAAACAGCTAAGGATATCTGACATACTGAACTATAGCTAAGCTTTTAATCTTGTTATACAATTTTCTCTGCTATTCAGTGTAGCAAACCCACCTTTGGATCATATTGTCGGTTATTTTTTTCCCATGCCCTCTACGTGCTGCACCATTTTGTTTGTCTTCTGGACAGTGGAGAACTCGGCAGAACAGCAGTGAAGGAGTGTACTGAAGTCAGCAGAGGCAGTGCCAGCCTCCTACTGCAGTCTGTATATTGAACGCACTCAAACCCACAGGTGCCTACGTAAAATCCTCCAGCTGCAGCCTGTAACTTAATGTTTCCTTCAGCAGCAGATCTGTATGCTACCTTCACTTTGTTTTAACCCAATAAATGGACAGGATACACAACAGTATGCATCTTTTAAAAATGCATTTTACACAAAACACTTATATTGATATTATCTCTATTAAGTAGCCAAAAATGACTGACTTTTTAAACCAGGAGGATAATTACCAAATTATGAAGATTCAGAGGAATAATCACCAAAAAAGAAATACATTTCTAACATTTTAAAAATTCTAAATTGATAATTTTTTCAAGAAAGTGTAACATTAAAAAGTAACAAGTGACATGTCTTACATCGTCTTACATGAATGGCTTTACCAGTAATTTTTCACATACCATTTAAGTATATCATGAATAAATGTATAAATAGGCCTACCATTAACCATATCTTTTCAACAACAAATAATCCATCGATAAGAAGAAAATACAGAACGTATCTGTTAAAAGGCAAAGTGAACCTAAGTAAACCATTGTTCAAACACCAACGGATGAAACAAAAAACAGAAGCTCATAATCCTTTCACATAAACATACACACTTTTGTTCTACCAGGATTATAGAATTTAAAAACGGAGAGAAACCTTAAAGAAGACAAATAAATCTAACTCTTTAATTCTTCAGATGAACAAATTAAGAACCAGAGAGGTTAATGCTAAAGTACCTTTCCCAAGGTCACACAGCCAGTCAGTAGCAAAACCTGGATTTCCACCCACATCTTTTAATAAATAATTAATAACTACTGAAACTCACCAAAGATTAAATAGTAACCTGAATATTCCTATAACTATTAAATAAAGTGTGGGGCTAAAAAACCTTTATAAAAAGAAATCTCCAGGCCCAGATGGCTTCACAGGTAAATTCTACCAAACATTTAAAGAAATAACAATTCTACACAATCTCCTCCAGATAACAGAATAGAGGGAAATACTCCCAACTCATTTTATGAGGACAAAATCACTCTGATATCAAAGCAGACAAAAACATCACAGAAAAGCATAGACCAATATCTGTCATGAACACAGAAACAGAAATCCTCAACAAAATATTAGCAAATCAAATCCAGTATTTTTTTTTTTTTTTTTGCGGTACACGGGCCTCTCACTGCTGTGGCCTCTCCCGTTGCGGAGCACAGGCTCCGGACGCCCAGGCTCAGCGGCCATGGCTCACGGGCCCAGCCGCTCCATGGCATGTGGGATTCTCCCAGACCTGGGCACAAACCCGTGTCCCCTGCATCGACAGGTAGAGACTCTCAACCACTGCGCCACCAGGGAAGCCCCAGTAATATATTTTTAAAAGACCCACATACACCATGACCAACAGGGATTTATCCTGGGAATGCTAAGCTAGTCAACATTTGGAAATCACTAACATAATCCATTATATTAGTGATTCAAAGAAGAAAAATCACTTGATCACTTGACGTAGAAAATGCATTTAACAAATTCCAACATCCATTCATGATAAAAACTAGAAAACTAGGAAGAGAGGGAAATTTCCTCAGCTTGATAAAGAACATCTACAAAAAACCTACAGCCAACATCATACTTAGCAGTCAAAGACTGAATGCTTACCCACAAACCCCAAAGATCAGGACCAAGGCAAGAACACCCACTCTCACCACTCCTAGCCACCATCATACTAGTAGTATGCATCAGTGTATACAGACTGGAAAAGAAAAAATAAAACTGTCCCTGTTCTCAGAAGACATTATTTTACACTTAAAAAATTCAAACAAATCTACCAAAAGCAAACAAACCCCTCCAAAAACCTCTTAAAACTAAGTGAGTTTAACAAGGTCACAGTACGAAGTCAAAAAAAAAATCGTTTTTTAATTAAGTTATTTACTTAGACTTTTATATATTAGCAATGTACAATTAGAAACATGTTAAACACACAATAGCTAAAAAAAAGGAAAATAAAAGCAATAGTTATAAATCTAACAAAACAAATACAAGATCTGTATGGCAGTACTAAAAAGTGCTAATGAAAGACATCAAATAAGACCTAAATAAATGAAAAACATACGTTCATGAACTGGAAGATCCCACATGGAAAGATTTCAATTCTACTCCAACTGGCCCACAGACTTAAGGCAATTCTAACCAATATCCCAAAAGGATGTTTTTATAGATAAAGATTCTAAAATATATACAGAAAGGTAAAGGACCTAAAATATCTAAAACACGTTTGAAAAACAACGAAGTTGTAGGAATCACACTACCCTGTTTTTAAGACTTACTATAAAGCTACAGTAATCAAAACAGTGTGGTATTGGCAAATTGATAGAAACAGACCAGTGGAACAGAAAAGACGGTGGAGAAACAGACCTGTTTGACAAATATGGTCAACTGATTTGTGACAATGGTGGAAAAGCAATTCAAAGGAGAAGGGATAGCCTCTTCAACAATGTTGTTGGAACAACTGCATATGCAGATGTAAAAAAACAAACATACACATCAACTTTCACCTCAGACATGATATTAAAAAAAACTCAAGGGACTTCTCTGGTGGTGCAGTGGTTAAGAATCCATCTGCCAATGCAGGGGACATGGGTTCAATCCCTGGTCTGGGAAGATTCCACATGCCGCGGAACTAAGCCCGTGCACCAGAACTACTGAGCCTGCACTCTAGAGCCCGCGTGCCACAACTACTGAGCCCATGTGCCACAACTACTGAAGCTCGTGTGCCTAGAGCCCATGCTCTGCAACAACAGAAGCCACCACAATGAGAAGCCCACTCACCGCAACAAAGAGTAGTCCCTGCTTGCTGCAACTAAAGAAAGCCCACGCACAACAACGAAGACCCAACGCAGCCAAAAATAAAATAATTTTTAAAAAACTCAAAAAGGATCATAAATCTAAATACAACACTATAAAACTTAAGGAAAAAATAGGAGAAATCTTTATGACCAGGTTAAGTAGAATTTTTAGATATATACCAAAAGCATGATCCACTTAAAAAAAAGATAAATTGAACATCAAAATTTAAAACTTTGTTCTGCAAAAATCACTGTTACGAGAATAAACAAAACAAGCAAATCACATATCCAACAAAGGACCTGTATCTAGAATATACAATGAACTCTCAAAACTCAAGAGTAAGAAAACGAACAACCTAATTAAAAACTGAACAAAAGATCTAAACAGACACTTCACCATAGGGGATATACAAAAGGAAAAATATGCACAGGAAAAGATGTTCTACATCATTCACCATTAGAGAATTGCAAATTAAAACCACAATGAGATACCGGTACACATTTAATAGAGTGGCTAAAATAAAAAATTAATATATTAACAATATCAAGTGCTAGCAAGCATATGGAACAACTGGAACTCTCATACATAGCTGCTAGGAATCAACATGATACAGCCACTCTGAAAAATAGCTCGGAAGACACTTCCTGACATTCTCACACCACGCTGTTTCTTTATGCCACAAATACCCTGCCTTCAGGGAGGCAGATTCGACATTCGTTCTCCCATTTCATCCCCTGCCTGCCTTGTGAATAAACCCTCTCTTCACTGCAAACCTCTACATCTCAGTATCTTGGTTTGTGGGATGTCAGGCAAGAGCAACCTAGTTTGGTAACACTTGGTTGAATGGCAAAACTGCCATGTGGCTGACAGGGTCTTAGTGCTCTGGCCGGGTGTCAGGCCTGAGCCTCTGAGGTGGGGGAGCCGAGTTCAGAACGTTGAACCACAAGAGACCTCCCAGCCATACATAATATCAATTGGTGAGAGCTCTCCCAACGTCTCAACACTAAGACGTAGCTCCACTCATTGACCAGCAAGCTCCAGTGCTGGACAACCCATGCCAAACAACTAGCAAGACAGGAACACAACCTGACCCATTAGCAGAGAGGCTGCCTAAAATCATAATAACTTCACAGACACCCCAAAACATACCACAAGATGCAGTCCTGCCCACCAGAAAGAGAAGATCCAGTCTCATCCACCAGAACACACACACTAGTCCCCTCCACCAGGAAGCCTACACAACCCACTGAATCAACTTTAGCCACCGGGGACAGACATCAAAAAAAACGGAAACTACAAACTGGCAATCTGTGAAAAGTAGACCTCAAACACAGTAAGTTAACCAAAATAAGAAGACAGAGAAATACACAGCAGATAAAGGAGCAACGTTAAAAACCCACCACACCAAACAAATGAAGAGGAAATAGGCAGTCTACCTGAAAAAGAATTCAGAGTAATGATAGTAAAGATGATCCAAAATCTTGGAAACAGAATGGAGAAAATACAAGCAACGTTTAACAGGGACCTCGAAGAACTAAAGAGCAAACAGTGATGAACAACACAATAAATGAAATTAAAAGTTCTCTAGAAGGAATCAATAGCAGAAAAACTGAGGCAGAAGAACGGATCAGTGACCTGGAAGATAAAACAGTGGAAATAACTACCGCAGAGCAGAATAAAGAAAAAAGAATGAAAAGAATTAAGGAGAGTGTCAGAGACCTCTGGGACAACATTAAACGCACCAACATTCAAATTATACGGGTCCCAGAAGAAGAAGAGAAAAAGAAAGGGACTAAGAAAATATCTGAAGAGATTATAGATTTATAGGACATTCCATCCAAAAAGAACAGAATACACTTTCTTCTCAAGTGCTCATGGAACACTCTCCAGAGTAGATCATATCTTGGGTCACAAATCAAGCCTTGGTAAATTTAAGAAAACTGAAATCGTATCAAGTGTCTTTTTCGACCACAATGCTATGAGACTAGATATACATTACAGGAAAAAACCCGTAAAAAATACAAACATATGGAGGCTAAACAATATGCTACTAAATAATCAAGAGATCACTGAAGAAATCAAAGAAGAAATCAAAAAACACCTAGAAACAAATGACAATGAAAACAAAACGACCCAAAACCTATGGGATGCAGCAAAAGCAGTTCTAAGAGGGAAGTCTATAGCAATACACTCCTACCTCAAGAAACAAGAAACAGCTCAAATTAACAACCTAACCTTATACCTAAAGCAGTTAGAGAAGGAAGAAAAAATAAAACCCAAAGTTAGCAGAAGGAAAGAAATCATAAAGATCAGATCAGAAATAAATGAAAAAGAAATGAAGGAAACAATAGCAAATATGGTGATACACCATATCAACAAACTGAAGGATAAAAACCATATGGTAATCTCAATACATGCAGAAAAAGGTTTCGACAAAATTCAACACCCATTTATGATAAAAACACTCCAGAAAGTAGGCATAGAGGGAACTTACCTCAACATAATGAAGGCCATATATGGCAAACCCACAGCCAACATCATCCTCAATGGTGAAAAACTGAAACCATTTCCACTAAGATCAGGAACAAGACAAGGTTGCCCATTCTCACCGCTATTATTCAACATAGTTGAATATTCCACATAGTTTTAGAAGTTTTAACCACAGCAATCAGAGAAGAAAAAGAAATAAAAGGAATCTAAATAGGAAAAGAAGTAAAGCTGTCACTGTTTGCAGATGACATGATACTATACATAGAGAATCCCAAAGATGCTACCAGAAAACTACTAGAGCTAATCAATGAATTTGGTAAAGTAGCAGGATACAAAATTAATGCACAGAAATCTCTTGCATTCCTATACACTAATGATGAAAAATCTGAAAGAGAAATTAAGGAAACACTCCCAATTACCATTGCAGTAGAAAGAATAAAAAACTTAGGGATAAACCTACCTAAGGAGACAAAAGACCTGTATGCAGAAAACTATTAAGACACTGATGGTAAAATTAAAGACGATACAAACAGATGGAGAGAGAGTCCATGTTCTGGATTGGAAGAACCAGCATTGTGAAAATGACTATACTACCCAAAGCAATCTACAGATTCAATGCAATCCCTATCAAACTACTACTGGCGTTTTTCACAGAACTAGAACAAAAAATTTCACAATTTGTATGGAAACACAAAAGACCCCTAAGAGCCAGAGCAATCTTGAGAAAGAAAAACAGAACTGGAGGAATCAGGCTCCCTGACTCCAGACTATAGTACAAAGCTACAGTCAGCAAGACAGTATGGTACTGGCACAAAAACAGAAATATAGATCAATGGAACAGGATAGAAAGCCCGGAGATAAACACACACACATCTGGTCACCTTATCTTTGATAAAGGAGGCAAGAAAAATGGGATCTAATGAAACATAAAAGCTTTTGCATAGCAAAGAAAAATATAAACAACACCAAAAGACAACCCTCAGAATGGGAGAAAATATTTGCAAACGAAGCAACTGACAAAAGATTAATCTCCAAAATATACAAACAGCTCATGCAGCTCAATAACAAAAAACAAACAACCCAATC
This sequence comes from Neophocaena asiaeorientalis asiaeorientalis, assembly GCF_003031525.2. Classification (NCBI taxonomy): domain Eukaryota; kingdom Metazoa; phylum Chordata; class Mammalia; order Artiodactyla; family Phocoenidae; genus Neophocaena; species Neophocaena asiaeorientalis. The sequence goes on from NW_020174923.1 coordinate 15,126,603, forward strand.
AAAAATGGGCAAAGGACCTAAACAGACATTTCTCCAAAGAAGATATACAGATTGCCAACAAACACATGAAAGGATGCTCAACATCATTAACCATTAGAGAAATGCAATTCAAAACTCCAGTGAGGTATCTCCTCACACCACTCAGAATAGCCACCATCAAAAAATCTACAAACAATAAATGCTGGAGAGGGAGTGGAGAAAAGGGAACCCTCTTGCACTGTTGGTGGGAATGTAAATTGATACAGCCACTATGGAGAACAGTATGGAGGTTCCTTAAAAAACTTAAAATAGAACTACCGTACAGCCTAGCAATCCCACTACTGGGCATATACCCTGAGAAAACCATAATTCAAAGCGTCATGTACCACACTGTTCATTGCAGCACTATTTAGAATAGCCAGGACATGGAAGCAACCTAAGTGTCCATTGACAGATGAATGGATAAAGAAGATGTGGCACATATTTACAATGGAATATTACTCAGCCATAAAGAGGAACGAAATTGAGTTATTTGTAGTGAGGTGGATGGACCTAGAAATCTGTCATACAGAATGAATTAAGTCAGAAAGAGAAAAACAAATACCGTATGCTAACACATATATATGGAATCTAAAAAATAAAAAAAGTTCTGAAGAACCTAGGGGCAGGACAGGAATAAAGATACATAGAGAATGGACTTGAGGACACAGGGAGGGGGAAGGGTAAGTTGGGATGAAGTGAAAGAGTGGCATTGACATATATACACTACCAAATGTAAAATAGATAGCTAGTGGGAAGCAGCTGCATAGCAAAGGGAGATCAGCTTGGTGCTTTGTGACCGCGTAGAGGAGTGGGATAGGGAGGGTGGGAAGGAGACACAAGAGGGAGGGGATTTGGGGATATATGATACGTATAGCTGATTCTCTTTGTTATACAGCAGAAACTAACACAACATTGTAAAGCAGTTATACTCCAATAAAGATGTTAAAAAAAAAATAGCGTGGCAGTTTCTCATAAAGTTAAACATAACCTTACCATAAAATCCAACAATCTCACTCGTAGGCACTGACCCTAGAGAAATGAAAACTTATGTTCACACAATACCTGTCCATGAATGTTTATAGTGGCTCTATTCGTAACTGCCAAAAAATGGGTAACAACCCCAATGGTCTTCAGTGGGTGAATGAATAAACTGTGATACATCTATACAATGGCATTCTACTCCACAATAAAAAAAAAAAAACTGTTGTTGGACCAACTTGGATGAATCTCAAAGGCATTATGCTGAATGAACAAAGCCAGTCTTAAAAGGCTATATTATTCCATTTTCCATTAAATGACATTCTTTAAAAAAAAAAAAAAACAAAGATAGAGAATAAATAGCTCATTGGTTTCCAGGATCTGGGGTGGGGTAAGGGTATGACTAGAAAAGGATATCATAATACAACCTGTACCATCATGTATACTAGTTGTAGTGGCAGTTACATACATCTATACGTGTTAAAATTCACTAAATGGTACACACACACAAAGTAAATTTTACCTTATGATAAGTTTTTAAAACTTTACCCACTACTACAGAGGTTCTAAGATCTCTTAGTCTGCCCTCTTCTCCAGGAACCTAACTCATGTGTCTAACTTCTCCTGGTTATCCCATCATCACCTCAAACTTAGTATCTCTAAAACTGATTTCATTACATTTCCCCACAAACCTCAAGTGAATGGCAACCACATATCACCCAGTCACCTAAGCCAGAACATGGGTGTCGTCCTTGCATAAGTTCTGTGAGTTACTACATAACTAGGACAGTAACTTGATCTATAGCACTACTGTATCTCCAGTAACTCTAACTGTATCCAGCACATAGCAAGTGCTTAGTCAATATTTTTGTTGAGTGAATGAATAAATAAGACCAGGGCTCTTTCTTCATTGGACCCACACCCAACCTATCAAGTTCAGCTGATTCTTTCTTGACATCCCTCCATCCCCACTGCCACCCTCTTATTTTAGGCTCTCATCACTCCCCCATGGTTGCTGTTGCAATCACTCCTAAGGATGACGTGTTGCCTGCCCACCATCACACACACACCCTTTCTGCAAACTGCCCTTTACCAATCCTCATTCCATCTGCTCATCGTCAAGCTCTCTCACAACTTCATGCCTTTATATTTGCTGTATCCTCTGCCTGAAACTTACTATTCTCCATTTATCAAAGTGACTAACTACTAATTAGGTCCAACAATAGCCACTACCTCCTCCAGGAATTGTTCTATTTCCCAGTCTGAGATGGAGTCCTTCCTCTGTACCCCAATAGTATCCTGTGCAGAATTTTATCCTAATACTTCTCACACTATTTTAATAGCACTGGATTACTAGTACCATATAGTCAAATCTAATAGGACGATGTCTTATAGCTCTAAGCAAACTGTATCCCTCAGGACTTTACCTGGCCCACAGCAGGCACTCACTATATAATCAGGGTTGAAAAGACAGAACACAGAGAGGGAGGAAGGAAAGAAGCATCTAAAGAGTATCTAATAGTACTGTAGCCTCAGAGTATGAAGTGACTGGAAGGTTAACAGAGTGGAGATTTACTAGCAGTATGGCCATCAGTCTCTAAGATAGGAACAAAGAAGAATGGCAAAGTAACACAATACTCTGAGTAAAGAAATGGCTGATATGAAAAATATCAGAGGTAATGGAATGAGGCTTGAGGTAAATTTTTAGAGCAAAAAAGTAAAGCTAGGCATTATTTTGAAAAAATTAATTTTGTATTCAATATTGTCCTTCTCCCAGTAAACATCCCCTCTTTCAAGCAGCCAAGTTTTTTGTGGTTAGGTGACAGCAAGAAAGCAGACAAATCTTTTCCAAATATTTGACCTGGCCCCTTACAGACACAAAAAGGCTTCCAGTCGGAACTTCCCTGGTGGCGTAGTGGGTAAGACTCCGTGCTCCCAATGCAGGGGGCCTTGGTTTGATCCCTGGTCAGGGAACTAGATCCCACATGCTTGCCACAAGTAAGAGTTCGCATGCCTCAACTAAGGAGTCTGCGTGCCACAACTAAGGAGCCCACCTGCTGCAACTAAAACCCCACGCCATCAAATAAATTAATCTTTTTTAAAAAAGCCTTCCTATCATTAAAAAATATATATTCAGGAAAAAAATTTAGAGCAAATCTCCCATCCACTCTTACTCTAGACTAGAAAAGAATTCCCCTGGCCAAGAACAATCACAGAAATCTGTCTTCTGAGATGATCGGTGGGTTTATTTCCCAGGCAAAGCCTCTCATACAGTAAAATCCTATGGTTCAAGGCCCAGTCCTCAACCTTGCAGTTCAGAAACCAAGTCTTTAAAGATTTTCAAAGTGGATAAAACTCAAAGATTGAGTCACACCATAACAGCTCTATATCACCTGCAAACTTCATAGCAAAATATTAGTATTATTGACGAATGTAAGAAGGTCCTGTCTTTCCTATTTTGAGGCAAGTATGGGCTTGTCCTTCTAATTCATGGCATGGGAAACACCACTAATTTTAAAAATAAACAAAACCCATAACTAGGTTAGTAAAACAAAGTGGTGGACTCCTCTGGTTGCCTACCCAACCCCCTTCTTTCATACTAACAGAATCCCAATTTTATTTTTGGTATTTGCTTCAAGGGAGGCTGGTTCTCTCCCTAGCCTCAGAGCCAAACTTTAATTAGTAAATGAATCTTAAGAACATCAGCTGCAATTCCATTAATTGGTATAAGAAAGGTTATGTGCTAAAATTTGGCCAGTGGGACGTGAGGCAAATACGAGAGAGAGAGAGAGAGAGAGAGAGAGAGGTAGCTTTCAGGAAAGTTTTTCTTAATCTTAAAGATGGACCCAAGAAAGGGGCAGCTGTTCTACCAGTCTTTGAACAATGCTGTGTGTGGATATACAAGTTCAAAGTATGGCAGTCCTCGCGCAGCTATGCAAGGATAAGCCTGAGAAGAATAACCAAAATTCTAAAAATGGCAGGGCAGAAAGTTGGAAAGAAATTGGGTCCTTGAGGATGCTATCGAGTTTCAGAATTAACTTATCTATAATCACCACACCTCTGAAATTCTTTATTATGTGAACTAATAAATCCCCTTCATATCTCAGTCATTGTAAAAATTCTAACCACTCTGTTACAAGAGCAAATAAAAATGACCAGGGAAATGACTATAGAATCTAATCAAATTTAAATTTTAACATAAAATTATTATTTCCTCTAGAAATCTCAAATTTAATAAATATGGAGCAGAGGCACTGAGTTTAGATGTTAAAATCTTTCTTTACTTACCAGTTTAAAATCCCACAATGGCTCACTTGAGGCTTTAAGGATATAATCTGAACTCTTTAACTGGGCATACAAGACACTGCATTAACTGATGTGTGATTAACTGTCCATTTTTTTTTAAGCAATTTTCTAACTCACCCTAGGTTCCAGGAATCGAGAATTCTTGTAGTTGCTAGAATGCACCATATAGTCTCCTATCTTCGTCTACTGGCAAATGAGACTTTCTCTATGTAGACCCCTAACGCATACTTATCCTTCAAAGTTCAACTTGCATTCTCTTCTCCTCCCTGCCTCTCGCCCAACTGCTGTCACTGTTGGTTTAGCAAGCTCTCTCCTCTATTAGACTTTGAGCTCCCTGGGAGTAGCAACTGTTTCCAACATGTATCACAATGACTGATACACAGTAAACACTAAAAATATCTTTGTGGAATGATTTAATGAACCACATTTGGGGGCAGTCATAAGTTCCCTTCATTGCAGTACTGGATGATGCAGATTTATAAAATATATCCATCATCACATCAAGTTCTATTAAACAGCACTATTTTAAAGGGTTGTTAATTTGTTTTAAAATAACTCAAAACCAGTTTTATCTGACTTTTAAAAGAATAACAAAACATAAGACAAAATAATGTCATAACTTTTTAAGAAAATTCATGCTATGTGACAAACATTTATTATGACACAATGACCAAGGATAAAAAAATGGATAAGAGATGTCTCTGTTCCCAATAACATTCTTGGTCTGATCACAGACTATTACCTAAATGCTTTACAATAGCCATAAATGATATTTACCATTCCTAATCAAAACTATAGGCGCCCTAAAATAAAATCTTTAGTGAGCAAAAAGGAAATCATCCCACAATTTTCACATACTACACATATTTCACATTAATGTAGACTAATATATGAGTGTTTAAGTGTTTAATATAGTGCAAGAAACGTAATATTCGATAAATGCATGCTAAATCTGAATCAACTTTATGCAGAGATGAACAAAGTATTTTTCTAAGTTTTATATCTTTATGTACATATACCACAGATTCATCTGAGGAAAGTAAAACCATATTTGTTACAGAAATAAAATTAGTATCATAGTTATAAATTATCAACTCACAATGTATAATTGGTACCCATATTTAAAATGTTTTCATGAAAAACAATCAGAAAAAATGAGAGAGCAAAAAAAAAATCAGAGAGCAAAAATGCATGCAGTTTAAAATAAAATCTCTCTCAACTACCAAAAGAAGGCACCAAACTCCTGGCTACTTTCTGATTTGATACAATCATTAGCAACTTAAGATCTGTTAAAAACTGACCTGCTACTTCAAAGAAAATACATTTAGCAGTGTTCAAATCTCAATTTAGACTTAATTCCATTACTAATTGTCTCATTTACTCAGAGACAGCAACATATGAAGAGTGAGAATTCAATCGCTTCTACTCCTATGGCTGTCTACTAGCTATAGATACTTGGGAAAGTCTTTTTATCTCTCATCAGTAAAATGGAGTGGTATTTGCTATACAGATTAAATGAGGTAAAACACGTTAAAGTCTTTTCCTTTTGTGAACCATAGAACACATGCAAATGTAAGGTAACTGTTACTCAATACATGCTTTATCGAAGACAAGAAATTTAACCAAATAACCTCTTACGTTCTCCTTCAATGAAATATAGATATATAAATGTAAATATGACGACAGTATGAACTGATGGAGGGTAAAAAGGCAGTGAGCATTTCTTACCCTTAGGATAGTTAAACTGTATTAGGGAAGCATTTCTAGAAAGTTTATATGCAATAAAAGGCATTACATTATTAAGTTTCACATTAGGGATAAACACTACAGTACATGAGACACAAGAGTGATCACTGTGAACCTGAATAAGATATAAGCTGGACTTTAATGATTGACTGGGCAGTATTTAAAGAGGTGACTTAAGTATAAATGGCAAGTTTATTCCAGACAGGGTGAATGTCATGATCAAAGGGTCACAGAAAATACAAAGCATTAAGAAGATCGACTTGGATAAAGTAGAAAGTTTCTGAATAAGAGTTATAGGGAATAAGGCTAGAGAAGTTAGGTAAGGTCAGGTGCCAAGCTAAGAATTTTCTAATTAAGAAAATTAATATGGCAGCAGGATGAGAGTAGGGCAAGTGCTGGTGAGTCAGAGAAAACAGTATATTTATTCATTCGTTCAACAAATATTTATTGATCTACTAATTTCCAGGCACTATTCCTGATTCTGGGAATAATACAGTCAATGAATCTGTAAGACTTTTATTAAGGAATGCAAACAATAAACAAAACCATGCAAACAAAGTAAAATACCTCAAAGAGTGATATGTGCAAAAAAGATAGAAAGGGTAACTGGATGGAGTTTGAATGTGGTGGGGACTGAGAAGGAAGACTGGTGAGGAGACTGAAAAGAAAGACCAGTGACTATTAAATAAAGAAAGCTGTATGCATGTGAGGGGCAGACGGTACATGGGAAATCTCTGTATCTGTCCCTCAATATTGCCATGAACCTTAGTGGTCTAAAAAAAAAATCTATTAAAAAAGAAGGAGAGTGGAGAGGCAGGCAGTGTTTATATTATCAAGGGCTCTATAAGCTTTTTTTTTTTTTTTTTAACATTTATTTATTTGGCTGCACTGGGTCTTAGTTGTGACACACAGGATCCTTGAGTTGCGGCATGCAGGCTCTTCGTTGCAGCATGTGGGATCGAGTTCCCCGACCAGGGATCGAACTGGGGCCCCCTGCATTGGGAGTGCGGAGTCTTAACCACTGGACTGCCAGGAAGTCCCAAGGGCTCTATAAGCTTAGTGAAAGACTTTAAACTTTATTCTAAAACCTACTGAAATCTATTGCAGGGTTCTAAGATTAGGACTGATATATGATGAAGTTGATTTAAGATCACTAAAGCCATTTACTAAGTCAAAGCATGGGCAGTAAGAGGAAGACTGGTCTACCATAGGCAAGTACACCTGAAATAACACAATATTATAAATCAACTATACTTCAATAAAAATAAATTAAAGAAATTAAAAAATAAAAAGAACAAAAATATGGGAAAAAAGAGAAATCAGCGAATTTTTTTAACGACTGTGTGAACTGGCTTGACAGTACAGAACAGGGACCACCAAATTTGTCCAGAATGGGGCAAATAGTAAATATTTTAGTCTCTCTCCCAACTATAGAATTTTGCTTTTATAGAATGAAAGCAGACACAGACAACACATAAACAAATGATTATGGCTATGTCCACACAAAATTCTACTTACAAAAGCAGGTGGTAGGCCAGATTTAGCCTGGAGGCCATGGTTTGTCAACTCCTGGTATAGAAAGTGAAGGAACCCCAAATTCAAAGCTAGTTCTCCCTGTCCACTGATACTCCACACAAGACTTCTACCAAATTCAGGGAAGCAACAATCCGGGAGACTGGAAGCTTGACAATAATGTTGAGCAAGATCTCATAATGAGATGATACTTAGATCCCAGAGTCCTGCTAGAGGGAAAGGACTGACATACACACAGAACAGACCTCAACCTAGACATCTGAAACACATGTGAACTGAGACAAACTAAACTGCAACCTAGCCCTTATCCACCTCAACCCTCCATCAGATGCAAGAGAGCAGACCCTCACCATAGCTGTCTTACGTAGGAAAAAGCTTTCCCTCTCTACATGTTGACGAAAAGTCAATTAACTATCAAGTTAAGAAGAAAAAAGAGAATTTTCTTCAAGCCAAACTGAGGATTATAACCCAGGAAGCAGATTCTCAGAAGCTCTGAGAACTGTTCCACCTGTTAGAAGTTGAAGGCATAGTCATATACATTTTTGAGACAAAGGATCATACATCAAAATGATATACTGATTTTACATAAAGTTCACCAAGGATACACAGTGTAGGTAAACATGTACAAAGCGAACAGCAAGGCACCATGACCCCTACAGAGCTGGGAAAGAACACTATTCCTTTAAAAAATTACATTGCTAGTGTCAGAAGGAAGAAAAACAAATTTACCTTTACAGTTGAGCAGGCACTCCCACCTCTGAGGAGCTCTGGTTAATGTGTAATGCAGGTGCACACTGCACATTAGGAGGGAGAAGGACCAAACACACACAGAGAGGGAATTTTATGTTTATTTTTTCTTGTCCTGCCTTAAAATATGAATTTTATTTCATCAAGGGAAAAATATTATTTACTCTAGCCTCTACAGATCTTTTAAACACAATGTCTGATAAACAACAGAAAAATGAGATGTGTGAAGCAGCAAAAGAATTAGCAGATACACATCTGACCTAAATGCAGGACTTAGCAGACACATCAGCTATTAAACTATTATTTTTAGCTATTATGTAAAAGTAAAAAAAGGAGGTTAAAAACAGAAAAAACAGATGAAAAGATTAAAAATTTCAACAGAGAAATGAACTATCTTTAGAAGAACCAAATGAACATTCTATAACTGAAAAACACTATCTAAATTAAGAATTAACTGACTGGGCTTAAAAGCTGACTGGACTCAGCAGAAAAATATTAATAAACCTGAAGTCAGGCCAACATAAATTAACCAAAGGGGGAAAATTACCAAAAAAACAAAGAAAAAGAACAGTATGAGATGCATTAGGTAATATCAAACAATTTAATGTACAAACTAAAGTTCCAAAACACAGATGAAAAAAGGATAGAAGAAATGCCTTAAGAAATAATGACTAAGGTTTTCCACAACTGATGAAAGACATCAACACTTAGACTCAAGAAGCTCACCAAAATCCAAACAATATAAAAGAAAGAAAAGCATACACCTAGGTATATCATAGCCAAATGCTAACAGCCAAGATAAAGAAATTTTTTAAGCAGCCATACTAAATTAAATAAATAATTAAATCACATTTCATTCAAAGACAAAAACAATGAGAATGACTGCCAACTTCTTATCAGAAAGAAAAAATAACAGAATAACATCTTTAAAGTGTTGAAAGAAAAGAACTGCCAATCTAGGATTTTTATACCCAGGGAAAATATCCTTCAAAAATGAAGGTAAAATTAAAACATTATAACAAATTAAAGCTGAGATAATTCACTGCCAGTGACCTACACCTCAAGAAATGCAAAGGAAGTTCTGCAGGGCGAAAAAAAATTATCCCAGATAAAACACCATTTTATAAGAAGGAATGAAGAATACTAGAAGAAGGAAATATATGGGTTAATTTTTTTTAAGACATATAAAAAGCATCTTAAAGACTAATGACTACTTAAAGTAACAAATGTATTGTGGAATATATATCAATACTACAGTGGAAGTAAAATACAGACAACAAAAAGTGGGATATAAATAGAATTAAATACCCTAAAGTCCTTACAGTGCTCACAGAGTAGTAGAATAAAATTTGAAGTTAAACCATAAAAAGTTAAAGATGCATATGGTAATCCTTTGCACAGTCTCTTTTTTAAAAAATCCAAGAAGGTATAGCTAAAAGGCCAAGAAAACAGAATTTAAAATATTTCATAAATTCTAAAAATGACAGGGAACAGGGGGAAAAAAAGAACGAGGAACACATGAATGCAAAAGAAACAAAGAGCAAGATGAAGAACTTAAACCAAATCACATCAATATATAGTCAATGTAAATGGACTGAATATACCACTTAAAAATAGAAAATGAGATTGGATTCAACAACAAGACAAAACTACATATTTACAACAAGAGATACACCTTAAATACAAAATCTAGACAGACTTAAAGCCAAAGTACCAGAAGCTCAACTAAGCAAAACATTAACATACAGTAGTTAAAAAAAGCAGTAAAGTTTACTTAATAAATATAGCAAACTTTGCCCTATAAAAAGAAAATACATTTTGTTTTCTAGCATCCATTAGATAGTTATAAGATCTGATCAAAATACAGCCCCAAAAAACCCCAAAAACAAAAAAAAAAACCTCAATGTTTTAAAGCAAAAGTTGGCAAACTTTTTCTCACAGGGTCAAATCATAAGTATTTCAGGAGTGTGGGCTATACAGTCTCTATCACAAATGGGTGTGACTATGTTCCAGTAAAATCATACTATGTAAAAAGTTAATATTGAGAATACTATATATCAAAATTTATGGAATACAGCATAAGCTATATCACAGAAAATTCATAACGTAAATGAGAAGAAAAATAAAATTAGTAAAATCAAGAACTGAATCTTTTGAAAAAGCTAATAAAATAGATAAGCCTCAAAGCTAAGAGACAGAAAATATAAAAACATCCAATATTAGGAGAAACTGAATTAAACTCAAATGAATACAATATTTATAACTTCATACAAATAAATTCTAAAATCTCAATGAAATGGACATTTTCTAGGAAAATAATATATTATCCAAATTGCCTAAAGGAAACTTAATTACACTGATGAAAATAAAATAGAAAATACTGTCAAAAAACTACCTAAAAAACCCCCAAAAAGCTCAGGCTAGCCATTTTTATGTCTGAGTTCCACTAAACTTTCAAGGAATAAATAATTTATATGATACATGAAGCACCGTAAAAGATGAAACCATAACAATTCATCTTGTGAAGTTAGCAAAACTCAAACAACTCTGAATAAACAGGATAAAAATAAAACTGGAAATAGAGGTGAAAACATGAGTGCAAGTGTATGTATCTATCTGATGAGAAGTGCTATTAGTTTAATTGCTAAACCACTACAAATACCTGAAATATAAATAAAACCAGTCAAATCAGATATGTTTCAAAATGCAATTTCAAGGCTCTCACCACTTTTTCCACTCTCCAGTCATGTTCATTTTCATAGCCCACCACCGAATAAGAATCCTTCTTCCTTTAACACAGCCACACTCTGTCACTTCCTCTAATGACTTTTCCCCTCAAGTTCTATGACAGCCTATCTTAATTGGCAAGGACAAACGAATTTCATAAAGAGTAAATATCTCAACTGACAAACACAAATTGGGCAAATAGATGGGCAGAGAACAGAAAGGGAAACAGCAGTCAATAAAAATATGACAGGTTTGGGTTTTATTACAAAAGATGCTATAGCTCTACAATTAAATAAGTAAAATCCTTTCCTCATATTAAACAGGAGTATGTTTTCTAACCAAATTTGTTAGAACAGGGTACAGAAAAGGTAAAAACCCTTGAAAAGCTTATGCTGTAATTTCATGGTTTATTAATGAAATAAAACTTAATGTCCCTGGAAGGAAAAAGATATTTTTATAGCAAAATATATTTACATGAATGCTATGGTACATATTTCTTTGAACATTTTATTATGAACATTCACTATTCAGAGAGCAATGAAGATTTTAATTAATTTCAATGCCCAGTTGGTGGTGGTGAGGAGGGCGGAGGGAACGCCAATAACAAATGCTTCTAACAAAGTGCCCTATTTTCACAGATGGACTGATTTTTGCTCATGAAGTGGTTAAAGAGAAATTAACTCAAACTCAAATATCAAGCAACCAGTACACTACCCAGTACTTAGTGATTAATGAATAAACATCTGTTGACAGAAACGAAATCATGATCTATAAAAGTAAAACAATAAACTGGACTTCATAAATATTAAAAACTTTACAAAAGACCCTGCTAAGGGGATAGAAAGACAATCAACAGGCTGGGAGAAAATACTGGCAAACAACATATCTGACAAAGGCTAGAATATATAAAGAGCTCTCAAAACTTAATACACACACACACACACACACACACACGCAAACACACACACAGCCCAATTAGAAGACAGCCAAAAGACATGAAGAGATGTTTCACCAAAGAAGACATACAGAAGGCAAATAAGCACATGAAAAGATGATCAGTATCATTTAGCCACTAGGGAAATGAAAATTAAACCACAATGAGGTACCAATACACACTTATCAAAATAATTAAAATTAAAATAGTGACAACACCAAATGCTGGCAAGGATGAGGAGAAACTGGATTACTTACACACTGCTGGTGTGAATGTAAAATGGTACAGGCACTCTGAAAGAGATGGCACTTTCTTTAAAAACTAAACATGCAACTAAAATATGTCCTGGCAGCTGTACCCCTGGACATTTACCCCAAAGAAATGAAAGCACATGTTCACACAAAACCCTGTACATTTCCCCATATGACCAGCAATTCCACTCCTGGATATATTCCCCCAAAAAACTGAAAACAGAGACTCAAACAGATACTTGTATGACAATGCTCAGAACAGCATCATTCAAATGGAAATAACCCAGTGTCTATCAACAGATGAATGGATAAACAAAATGTGGCATACACATACAAAGGAATAGTATTTAGTCATAAAAAGGAATGAACTTCTGATGCTACAACAGGAATGAACCTTGAAAACATTATGCTAGGTGAAATGAGCTACATACAAAAGGACAAAATAGAATGATTACACTTATGTGAAATATCTAGAAAAGGCAAATTCACAGAGACAGAAAGATTCGAGGTTATTGGGGCTGGGGAGAAGAGGAAATGGGGAGTACTGCCTATGGGTACAGAGTTCGTGCTTGGGGTAATGAAAAATTTGGGGAAATAGTGGTGGTGGTTACATAACATGGTGAATGTAATTAATGCCAATAAATTGTACAATTAAAAATGGTTAAAATAGAGCTTCCCTGGTGGCGCAGCGGTTGGGAGTCTGCCTGCTGATGCAGGGGACGCGGGATCATGCCCCGGTCCGGGAAGATCCCACGTGCTGCGGGGCGGTTGGGCCCGTGGGCCATGGCCGCTGAGCCTGCGCGTCCGGAGCCTGCGCGTCCGGAGCCTGTGCTCCGCGGCGGGAGAGGCCGCAACGGTGAGAGCCCCGCGTACCGCAAAAAAAAAAAAAAAGGTTAAAATAGTGAACTTTATGTTATATATATTTACCACAATAAAAAACTTTAAAAAAGTCAGTCCGTGGCCTATGATACCAGTGCAGTGCCTAGCAAGAGACCATTACAATAACTAACAGCATAGGATCCTCACAGAAAACAATTCCTGCCTGAGATGAGCTTACAAACAAACTTAGAAAACACATCGGAAATGATCCACCATGAACAAGTCACAAAACATCACAGAAGAATCAGTGCCCCAAGCATTAAAGGTAATACAATGATGCCAGAAAACATAAGCTCTAACACCTCCATTCTATCCCTAGTTTAAGTCTAAATCAAAGGCAGCCTCTGGCTGTTCCCAAATTTAGAATGTATCTTTTGGTCATAATGGCATTTGTGTCCTACAATGTGTTGGACAGCGCCACAAAATGAAGTGGCAATAATGCTCTTGCCTCAGTAATGCCACGGTTTTCTTTGCTCTCTTTCCTAGACATATGTCTAGCCTATGTGCCTATGTAACCAAGTATTTATAGCTAGTTTTAATATCTTGTTAACTCATACCCTGACCCAAATCAATTATTCCTTTTCATACTTATTTTCATTTATTCTTCCATAGAATTTTTTTTTTTTTTTTTTTTTTGCGGTACGCAGGCCTCTCACTGTTGTGGCCTCTCCCGTTGCGGAGCACAGGCTCCGGATGCGCAGGCTCAGAGGCCATGGCTCACAGGCCTGGCTGCTCCGCGGCATGTGGCATCTTCCCGGACCGGGGCACGAACCCATGTCCCCTGCATCGGCAGGCGGACTCAACCACTGCGCCACCAGGGAAGCCCTTCCACAAAATTTTAAAGTTATTTTACCCAACTGAAAATGAACCTGCTGTTTCCTGAATGGAACTGAAACAAATTTATGTGTAAATCCAGAAGCACGATATGTTTTTCCATTTGTCCAAGTCTTACCACTTCAATGAGGTTTCTTGTCAAATCTATTCCTGAGAATTTAATGGCTGTTATCATTGTGAATGTAATTTTTTTCTCATTTACATTTCTAATCAGGAAATATTGGTAGGGATAAAAGTGCTAACCACCTTGCCAAATTACATTATTATTTCTAGTAAATATTTACTGGATACTCTGGGGTTTTTACCTCGCTTAAAAATAAAAATGACACTGTCTTGTCTTTTCCAATATTTATATTAGTCACTTTATTTTCTTGTCTTTATTGTATACTAGAACCTTCCAAACAATTCTGAAAAAGAGTGGTAATAGGAGAAATCTCTATCATGTTTCTGTTTTAATGAAAATGGCTGATCCATTTCTTTGTTTAGAATGATGCTGGCTGTTGGATTTGGTGAATACTCTTTATTACATTTAAAGTATCCTTTTTCTATTTTAATGCTTTTAATGGCTGCTCAGATTTATAAAATGCTTTTTCAGAATATAATGATATGATAATGTGGTTTTAAATTTTTTTTCTAAGTAAAAAACTTACATTGATTTTCTGACATAGAAACGTCTTTGCATTCCTGGAACAAATTCTACTGTAGTACACAATCAGGACTTATTTAACTATAAGTTTTACTTACTTTGCTCACTTTTCTTTCTGCATCTCCTTCTTTCCTCACATTTATTTTTTATTTTGGTAGGAGACAGCCTCAAGATATTTTTTTTCTCCCAATGGCTGCGTTATATTAAGGGTACTATACTTCCTGAGTTCTTGAATATCTGAAATTGACAGTATTTTGCCCCCCTCATACCTGAATGATGGTTTACCAAAACAATGATACAATGATACCAAATAGTGGCATTAGTTATATCAAAGAAACATATTGGAACTTTTACTAATTACTTGCATGATTTTAAATAATAAAAACAACAGTTAAGAAAAATATAAACATTTAATTTTTAGAAAACATAAAAACACACATGATTTCTTTATAACTCATAATTCAAAAGAGCCACACAGTTGTCTTTTCACAAAGCAAGAGTTCCAAGTCCTATGTACCTCAGAAACAATTTTCACATCATAAAACTGAATTAAGCTATAAAATTCAAAGCTGATATTCACATATCCTTAGAGGGAAAACTTTGCCTGAGAAAATTCATTTGTTATTACTTGATATAAAATCTATTTCTGTTAAATATTTATGTAGTGCCCCACACAAGAGTTGAGATCAACTATTTAAAGGACAAATTAGAACAGTCAATATCCTTTATTACAAGTGCTTTTCAAACTAAAAACTCAATTGGTTCCCTAAAACAAAACAAAACAAATGATTATGCCATAAGAAAACTTAACTTACTAATTTTAAAAATAAGCCATGAGCCAAAAGTTAATATAAAGTACCCACCCAATTATTCATTAATGATTAAAGAAAAAAACTGTAATGATGAAAACATTAATGGTATCATCCCATAAACACACTCTTTCTTTTAATATCAAATTTATTCTTGCTTTGGAATTCTTGTCTTAGAGAACATTTGAAAAAAAATACTGCTTCTCTATAAATTCTTGCCATATAGAATACAAATCACTATTGTTGTAACTACTCTAACTTACAACTACTCTAAATTATAAACATTTTACATGAAAAGCCATGGAGAAGAATAAACACTAGAATAAGACCCCCTGAAATCATTACTGACATAATTAAATACCTAGTAAATCAAAATAATAAGCTTTAATAATACAGTAGAACCTTGACATATATGGATTTAATAATATGATTGCTACTAAAGCAGTAGTTACTCAGAAATCTAGGATACAATAATTTGTAATTTTGCTAAAGTACAAATTTGGTGCCTACCTCTAATAAGGGTAGTATGTAGAAATAAATCACTCACCTGGTACTCAGGGCAAAAAGTCTACCCAGTATCCGCATCTTAATATGGCTTTACTGTTTTCTACTAGTTATTTTATATGGATTAGTTGTTGTGAAGTGACAGAAAATCCTACTCCTGGTGTCAAAAGTAAACGACTGTAGGTGTCTAAAGAAATCATAGTTCTTGACCAGAAAATAAATTTTGGATAAACCATTTCTTTAAGTGACAAATGTGGAGGCAGCCTGGATCTCTGACATGTATGAGTTACTCTGTGTGTCTTTCAAAAAGTGACCAGTGGGGTGACATCAACTATTATTCGTCTTCTGCTAAATCCAGTTAATGTCTGGGGAGATGCAATACCTAAATGCAATGTAGTTCTCTGGATTCAATTCTGGAACACAATGAGGAGTTTAATGAAAAAGCTAATGAAATCCAAATAAAAGTGTGGGGTTTAGTTAACAGCAATATACCAATGTTGGTTTCTTAGTTTTGACAAATGCACCATGGTAATATAAGATGTAACAGTTGGGAAAATTAGGTAAAGGATATACAGGAATTCTCTGTACTATCTTTGCAACTTTTCTGTAAAACTAAAATTAACCCAAAATGAAAAGTTCATGAAAAAAAAAAGAGGCATAGGAGGAAATAAAATTATATTAGTAAAAACCAACAGAAACAGACATATTTAGAGTTAGACAAAAATATATAGATATAAATATAGTAGGTCTATATTTATAAAAGATAAGAGACAAGATTGAGAATAGTACTGAAAAAGAACAGAAAAAAATAAAAACCTAATGGTGTCTACCTGCAGACTGTTTTTAAGTTGAAAGGGGAAAATTAGTATCTACATAGCAGAGAAACTGGACAGTACACTGATTTGGTCATCAAAATCACTAATGAGTGACAGATGGACATTATGTGCCTCCAGTTGTGATAACCCAAGAAGAAAAGAACATATGTAACATTCAGACCACAGAAACATACCATGAATCTAATCATTTAAAAAAATCAGAACAAATATAAAATTAGGAGCATTCTAGTTATTCATCAAACATGTCAAGAAAGGCTGAGAAACTGTTTCAAATTAAATGAGAGTAAAAAGACATAACAAGTAATATAATACCTTATTCTAGACTGGATCTTGGAAAGGAAGAGGGAAAATTCTTTTTTTAAAAATTACTAGGTAAACTGACAAAATTTGCAGAATAGATGGTAGATTGGATAAAAGTATTATATCAATCTTAAACTGCTTGAGGTTGATAACTGGACTGTGGTATAAAAAAGAATTTCCTTAAGAAATACCTGTTGAAATTTTTAGGAGTAAAGGGGCATGATGTATTTAACCCACCCTCAAGTGATTTAAAAAAGAGTGAGTGAGAGAGAAAGGGTGAAGTAGGGGAGAAATGGAGACACTGTGTATGTGTACTTATAGAGAGAGAATGATGAAACAAGTGCAGTGAAAAGTTCATGAATCTGTGCAAGGGTATATGGAGTTCTTTGTACTACTGCTGCAACCTTTCAGTAAGCTTAAAATTATTTCCAAATTTTGGGAATTTCCTGGAGGTCCAGTGGTTAGCACTCTGTGCTTTCACTGCCAAGGGCCTGGGTTCAATCCCTGTTCGGGGAACAAGGATCCCGCAAGCCACATGGCATAGCCAAAAAAAAATTTTTTTTAATTATTTCCAAATAAAAAAAAATTTAAAAAGCAAATGGAAGTTCTAGAACTGAAATATACAAAAACTAAAATTAAGAACTGAATGTGGTTAAGAACAGATTATATACCAATGGAGAGTGAATCAGTGAACTATAAGAGATAAAAAGAAAATATCCAGCATAAAGTATATAGAGACAAAAGGATAGAAAGAGAGTGTAAGAGACATAGATGACATGCATGTAGTCTATCAAATGCATAACTGGAGTCCTAGAAAGAAAGGAGAAAGGGGAAAAAAATAAAATTTGAAGAGATAATGAGTAATAGCTTTCCAAAACTGATGAAAGTCATCAAGCCACAGATTCAAAAAACCCTACAAACATAAATAAATAGAAGAGAAAGACAGATTAAAAAGAAAACCACTCCTAGGCACATCAATGTAAATGTAGAAAACAAAAAGAAAAACAACAGATTGCCTTTAAAGAGGGAGCAATTAGACTGACAGTTGACTTTTCACCAGAAATAATTCAAGAAGCCAGAAGACAATGAACAATATTTCAAAGTGCTGAAAGAAAATAACTGCCAACCTATAATTCCACTCCCAGCAAAAACATCCTACAAAAATAAAGGCAAAATAAAGACACTTTCAGATAACTAAACGCAAAGTAAAATCACTACATCAAGATCCCAACTAAAGGAAATTTTAAAGGGTGTTCTACAAACAAAAAGAAATTTGGTGATCCCATCTAGAAAGTGAAGGAAGCAGGAGGGAACAAATATCAATAAAAATGTCAAATACATGAATAAACCCAAACAACAGGGACTACATAAAACAATAATAATGTCTTGTGGCATTTAAATACATATAGGTGAAAAGATTCTAAGGCTCTTCCATTGTCCAGGAAGTGGGTAAAAATACCAACTGATACCAAACTTTGATTGATGTTTTAATCTTTAAGCTAACCACTGAATGAATTATAAGAGTATATAATCTCCAAGTCAATAAGGAGAGATATGGAATATAAAAAAATCTTTTGATCAATCCAAAATAAAGCAATAAAGGAGAGAGAAAAAGCATAGAACAGTCAGGACAAGCACAAAACACACAGCAATATGTTATATTTAAACCCAAATATATCACTGGTTGAATTACTATAGACGAACCAACATCTCCCTTAAGAGAAAAACTTGTCTGAATGAATAAAAAAGGAAAATTCAACTATGTGCTATTAACAGTATAAACATATATATATGTTGAAAATAAAAGAATGGAACAAATTATACCTTATAAATACTAATCAAAAGAAAGCTAGTACAGATATACTAACATTAGACAAAATCAACTTTCAAACAAAAGGTGTTATTAAAAATCCAGGGCTTCCCTGGGGGCGCAGTGGTTGAGAGTCCGCCTGCCGATGCAGGGAACACGGGTTCGTGCCCCGGTCCGGGAAGATCCCACATGCCACAGAGCGGCTGGGCCCATGAGCCATGGCCGCTGAGCCTGCGTGTCCAGAGCCTATGCTCCGCAATGGGAGAGGCCACAACAGTGAGAGGCCCGCGTACCGCCAAGAAATATATATATGAGAGAGGGACATTTTGTTATGGTAAAACAGTTAATTCACCAGGAAGATATAGTAAGTCTAAATTTCAATGCATCTAATAAGATATCTTTCAAATACAGACAATTCTACAATCATAGTGTGAGGTTTAATCACAACTTTCTCAGTAAATAATTAAAAAAAAATAAGTTAGAATATAAAACGTTTGAGGAGTACCATTAACAAAAACTGACCCACACTACACCCAATAACTGCAGAATCCACATTATTTGGTGCATCTAGAACATTAGACTAAATTGATCATATGCTGAGCTGTAAGGGAAATCTCAATAAATATGAAAAGAAAAAAATACAGGATAGGTTCTCTGATAAGAGTACAATTAAGGTTAGTTAATAATAAGATAACCAGGAAATCATCAACTGTTTGGAAATTAACAATTATACTTTAAATACCTATGGGTCAAGAAGAAATCACAAAGAGAGCTAAAAAACATTTGAAGAGAATGATAATGAACATACTACTTATGAAAACTTGTAAAATACATAAAAATTAGGAAATTGAAAAGATTAAAAGGATATAATAGCAACAAGGATATACTGTATAGCCCAGGGGATTATACCCATTATCTTATAATAACCTATAATGGAATATAACCTGAAAAAATACTGAATCACTATGATGCACACCTGAAACTAACACAATATTGTAAATCAACTATACTTCAATTAAAGAAAAGAATATGATAAATACCAACAACCCATTTGCAGAAAACAAACATTTAGTACATTAATCTTCAACATTTCTCCCAAAAAAGTACCTATACAGTTTTGGTTTGTTTTTACCTTAAAAGCCTAAGAATTACACTCTTGTTATTTTTTAAAAATCTTTATTTTAATGACTAGAAAAATATTCAACTTATATTTCACTTTCTGTATAACCCTTTGAGGACAGTTTCTATTATTTTTAGTCTCATTCCCCAAAGAGTATCTCGGACTGAAATAATTTTACATGTTAATTCAAAAGTAAATTTAGGTCTAGAAAGTCTTTAATACATACTTCACAGAAGCATTATACCCTCATATATTAGAAATAAATATTTTTCTTTCATAAACTCTTCCTTTACCTGACTATTCCTGATGAGTGTTCATCAAGTGTTCCTCTTAATAAAGAGTCTGACAGCCTATAGGAATGTACACTTTCTTTTTTTCTAAATTAAATAAGCTATTTAATAAATATATAAAGTGTTGTAGCACTAATTCAGATCCCTAAGAAAACTTTGTTTCCTAAAACATCACACAGAATAAATGTAGCAGAGTCACTCACCACTTGATCTATTCTTACGACTTGATTTCCCTCCAGTAAGAAGCATCTTGAGACTATTCCGAAACATGGTTGTGCTATTCTAGTATTCACAAAACTGTAAAAGAAAATGTGGGAAAACGTTAGAAAACTTGGTTTTCTATTCAAAATACTATTAAGAATTAATTTTAAATGTGCTATAAGGAATTAACTACTCTGTTTAAATATATAGTACAGAAATTTTAACTACATGAGAGAAACATTTATTTAAATAATTTAATTTAATTAAACATTTATGTTGTTTCTTAAAAATATACTATAATACTTTGAGTACCCTAAGAGACAAAGGTAGACATCACTGAGGGTACACAGAAATAGAAAACAATTAGGTTGCTATAAATACAGTTTACCCTTCCACCAAGCTCTCCATTTCTTGGACAATTTTCCCATATACTCAATACACACACCCAAAGTTTAAGAGTTCAGAACTTAAGAATAGATGCCTATTTCCCATTGGTCAAGCCAGAATTCCATCTCACGAGACTACTAATATACATGAGTACATCAGTATACAGATATACTACTAACCTCTTTATGTCCCACTCCTATCAAAGGAAAATCCTGCTGACTATGCTTTGGATTATGTCCTCTCTCACCTCAAGAACTTTTATCTAAAAGTCATCTTCCTTTTCTCTCTCACGCAGCTTTAATTTTTTTCTCTCTACTGAATCATTCCAGTCATAACATAAACATGCTAGTACGTCCTAACCAAAAACAAATAAGTAAGCCCCTCTCTGTACTCCCACAAGGACCAATTACTGCTCCTATATCCTTGCTATGCACAGAAAAATTTCCCAAGTGTCAGTACTTGGCACCTGCAGCAGATTGAACAGAGCAAATGTGAATTAGAACAGAGGTTAACAGAAAATCTCCAAACCAAAGCACAGAGAAATTAAAGGGTGAAAACTACAGAAGAGTATGAGAGACATATGGAATCCTTTGAAAGGTTCTAACATACATATCATTGAAATCTCAGAAAAAAAGAAAGAAACATTATATGAAGTGACAACAATCAAGAATTTCCTAACACTGATGAGACATAAAGCCACATCTTTAAGCAGCTAGGGAAAAAATAAACACACTGAAAGAAGCAACAATCAATAGACTGAGCGATAACTTTGAATAGAAATGCTGAATGGCACAAGACAATGGAATGACTGTTTAAAATTTTTGAAAGAGGTGCTAATCGAGAAATCTATTCAGTTTTAAATGTTTTGAAAAATGAAAATGAAATAAAGGTGATTTCAGAACAAAAACAAGGAATTTACCAGTAAAAGAAAAACTAAAAGGGAGTTCTTCCAACAGAAGGAAAATAATACTAGAAAAAAAAACGTAGAAATGCAAAAAGGAAGAGCCATAGAAAAGTAAGTACATTGGCAAATATGAATGAACTATAATTGTAAAAAAAAAATAACACTACTAATTTGTCAAGTTTAAAATACAGAGAGATTTTAAATGCATAACGACAATGACAGAAAAATGAGGAGTGGGGTAAACGAAGTTAAAGTGTCCAAGATATCTGTCTACATTGTGCAGGAAGTGGCAGAAGTAATAATTTACACTAGACTGCAACAACTCAAAATTCATGTAGTAATTTCTAGGATAGCCATTAAAAGCTAACTGAGGTGAGAAAAAGAATGATTAAAATATCTGACTGAACCAAAGAAGGTAAGAAGTGAGAGAAAAAGCACAGTACCTGTGGATAAAATATAAAATAAATAGTATGTTGGTAGTTTTAAACTTAAATTATATCTGTTGTTATGTTAAATACTCTACTAAAAGACTATTTATGGACACAGAAAGATTAAATATAAAATGATGAGAAAAGATATACCACAAAAAAACCAATTAAAAAGAAGCTAGCATAGCTATGCCAATATCAAAGTAGACAAGGCAAGATATTTCTTAATAATTAAAAAGCCATACCAACAAGAAGATACCCTAATTCTAAACCTCAATGGACCCAACATCAAAGCTTAAAAATATATAAAGCAAAAATATCCAAGACTAATAGATGATACAGACAAATCCATAATCACGTGGGAGACTAACACACATTTGTCAATAGCTACAAGATCAAGCAGATAAAAAATTCACTTAAGATATATTGATAGACGATTTGAACTACATAATTAACCAACTAGACTTACAAAGTATATGTATAGTACGCTCTTCCAAATAAAAAGAGAATATACAAACTATACACAAAACATATACCAAAATGGACCATATGCTGGGTTATAAAGCAAGTCTCAATACATTTCAAAGCACTGAACTCTTTAGGAGTATATTCTCTGACTACAACGCAAATTATTACAAGTGAATAATTTTTAAAAATTGAGAAAATCCCCTACTGCTTGAAAATTAAGTGATGCACTTCTAAATAACCCATGAGTCAAAAAACGTAAATAAATCACAATGGAAATTTTTTAAAATTTGCAATGAATGATAATGAAAAAATGACTTAGGGAAACATATGGGATGTAACTAAAGCAATGCTTATAAATAAATGCATACCTTAAATGCAGTATTAGAACAGAAGGGTCAAAATCAATAGCTAAACTTCTATCTCAAGAAGTTCAAAAACAAACAGCAAACCAAATCCAAAGAAAGTAAATGGAAAGAAACAGTAAAGAGTAAAAATGAGTGAAGCAGAAAACAAATCCAAAATGGATAAAACCAACAAAGTCAAACACTGGATTTCTGAAAAGTAGCAAAATTGAAAAACCTAGTAGCAGGGCTGATCAAGAAAAACAGATGGAAATTACCAATATCAGGAATGAAATAGGGGACATCATTTCAGATACTAAAGCCTTTTTCTAAATAGGAAGATATACGAACAACTTTACACCAAATTTAACATTTTACATGAAACAAATTCTTTGAAAAATACAACTTAATGAAACACAAAGTTGAGCAGAAAATCTCAACTAGCTCTATCTCTATTAAAGAAACTGAATTTATCAAAACTTTTCCCACAAAGAAAAGTACCGGGCCAGGCTATTTCACTGGTGAAGTCCGGCAAACATTTAAGAGTAACACCAATCTTATAAAAATTCTTTAAGAAAATAAAAATAATACTTCCCAACACATTTTAAGAGGGCAACATGATCTTAATCACAAAATCTAACAGATTATAAGAAAAGACAATTACAGATTACATACCTCATGAACATCGACTCAAAAATCCTTAACGAAAGACACTGAAAACTACAAAAGGTTGCTTTAAAAAGAATTAAAGAAGACCTAAATAAGTAGAGACAGAGGCACACCTCGGAGATATTGTGGGTTTGGTTCCAGACCACTGCAAAAAAGTAAATACTACAATAAAGTGAGTCACGAATTTTTTGGTTTCCCAGTGCATATGAAAGTTATGTTTACTCTATACTGTAGTCTATTAAGTATATAATACCATTATGTCTGAGAAAACAATGTATTATATATACCTTAATTTTAAAATACTTTAATGCTAACCATCACCCAAGCCTTCAGCAAGTTATAGTGATAACATCAAAGATCACTGATCACATACAGAAAATAAACTAGTGGTTATCAAAGGGGACAGGCAAATTAGGGGTATGGGATTAAGACATACAAACTACTGTGCATAAAATAGATAAGCAACAAGGATATATTGTATAGCACAGGGAATTACAGCCATTATCTTGTAGTAACTTTTAATGGAGTACAATCTGTAAAAATATTGAATCACTATGCTGTATATCTGAAACCAATATAATATTGTATAAATCATACCTCAGTTTTAAAAAAGATCATTGATCACAGATCACCATAACAAATATAATAAAAAATGAAAATGTCTGAAATATTGCAAGAACTACCAAATTGTGTCAGAGACATGAAGTGAACAAATACTGTTGGAAAAATGGTGCCAATAGACTTGCTCAACTCAGGGTTGCCACAAACCTTCAATATATAAAAAACACAATAACTGCAAAGCACAGTAAAGTGAAGCATAGTAAAACAAGGTATGCCTATATACTATGTTCACAGATTGGAAGGTTCAATATCGTTAAACTGTCAATTCTCCCTATATTGCTCTAAAGAAACAATCTCAACCAAATTCCAGCAGGCATTTTTGTTGTGTGTAAATTGAGAAGTTGATTCTAAAATGCATATGGTACTGCAAAGAGCCTAGAACATCCAAAGCAATCTTGGAAACTACCAAAAAAAGCTAAAGCACTTATAAGACCTGAAATCAAGACTTACTCTATAAAGCTCCAGTAACTGTGACAGTACAGTACTGTCCTAAGAGTCATCAAATAGATCAATGGAACAGAATAGCTAGTGTAGAAAAAGACCTATACTTAATACCGTCATTTGTTTTCAACAAAGTCATTAACGGGTAAAGGAAAGTCTTTTCAACAAATGGTGGTGAAACAAATGTATATCCATTTCTTAAAACTTAACCTTGATCTGTGTCTCACACTATACATGAAAATTAATTCAAAGTAAATCAAACATCAAACATCACATAAATGCTAAAATCATAAAACTTTCAGAAGAAAACACAGGAGAATATCTTTATTATTTAGGGCAGGCAAAGGATTCTTACACACAGCAAGTAATAACCATAAAAATTCATTAAAATGTAAAAAAACATCTGCTCATCAAAAATAACATTAAGTAAATGAATAGACAAATCACAAACTGGGAGAAATTATGCACAAAACGTATATCTAACACAAATACACATCCAAGATATATAAAAAACACCTACAACTCGATAATAAAGAGACAATTCAATTTTTAAATGGGTAAAAGATTTGAATAGACACTTTAAATAAAAGATATATCTTCTTTTTTAACACACATATAAAAGGAGCTCAACATTCTGTCATAGGGTAAATACAAACTACAACGAGCTACCTCTATATTCCCACCAGAAGAGCTAATCTTTTAAAGCCTGACAATATCAAATACTGACCGGGATGGAGAGCAACTGAAATTCTTCATACATTGTTTTAGGAGTATAATGATACAATTGCTTTGGAGAGTTTATTATACAACTAAGCATATACCTAACATATGACTCCACCCCTTACACATTTACCCAGGAGAAATGAAAACATATGCACTTAAAAAGACTAGTACAACAATTTTCATAGCAGCTTTATTCATAACAGCCAAAAACTAGCACAGGTGCCCATCAACAGGAAGATGGATAAACTGTGGGATCTTCTTATAGTGGAATACTACTCAGCAATAAAAAGGTATGAACTATTCATATGTTCAACAACATAGATAAATCTCAAAATATAGTATGTTGAGTGAAAGAAACTTACATTAAAATGTATGCAGTTGGGCTTCCCTGGTGGCGCAATGGTTGAGAATCTGTCTGCTAATGCAGGGGACACGGGTTCGAGCCCTGGTCTAGGAGGATCCCACATGCCGCGGAGCAACTAGGCCCGCGAGCCATGACTACTAAGCCTACGCGTCTTGAGCCTGTGCTCCGCAACAACAGAAGCCACGAGAGTGAGAGGCCCGCGCGCACCGCGATGAAGAGGGGCCCCCACTTGCCACAACTAGAGAAAGCCCTCGCGCAGAAACGAAGACCCAACACAGCAAAAATAAATTAATTAATAAAATGTATGTGGTAATATATGGTAAGAAAAAAATCAGAGTAATTGTTGTCTCTTAGGAATAGATATGAGAATTAACTGAGAAAAGGCATGAGTAAATTTTCCAATATGATGGTAATATTCCGTATCTTGAGGGAGCTTGGGATACACATATGCATACATTTGTCAAAACTCAGCCAATGTTCACACCAGATTTATGCATCACATTGCATATTAATTTTACTTCAGAAGAAAAAAGTAAGAAAATATTCAACTTTACTTAATGATATTCATGCTTAAATATTTAGAGGAAAGCATACTGACATATCCAATTACTTTGAAATGCATTAAAAAAATAAGACAAAATGATGGATGGATAGAGGGAAGTGAAGGCACACATGTAATAAAGCAATTATAGCAAAATGCTAACACAAGATTCTAAGTAGTAGATATACATGTGTTAAATGTAAAATTATGTTAAATATCTATATGTTTGAATTTTTTTATATGAGGTAAAAACACACTGCCACAAACGAAACTCTAGGCCCAGATGATTTCAACAATTTAAGGAAGAAATAATATCAATCTTACACAAATTGTTCCAGACCGCAGAAGAATAGGAAGCATTTCCAAACATGTTTTCTAAAGACAGCATAAGCTTGATAACAAAAGTCAACAAGGTTGTTACAGGAAAGAAATGTTACAGACCTCTCTTTTGCCATAAGTACAAAAATTCTAAACAAAATATTGGCAAAATCAAATCTACCAATATATAGATCAGGACCAAGTGGTGGTTTAATTCAGAAATGAAAAATGATTTAACACATGAAAATCAATATAATTTACCATGTAACAAAAGAAATAAATCATATTATCAACAGATGAAACAAAACCAATTGATAAAATTCAACATTCATTCATTATTTTTTTAAAAACTTAACACAAAACAAGAAATAAAAGAGAAGCTCTTTAATATCATAAAGTGTATCTTTTAAAAAGCCTATAGAGGACCTCCCTGGTGACGCAGTGGTTAAGAATCTGCCTGCCAATGCAGGTGATGCGGGTTCAATTCCTGGTCCGGGAAGACCCCACATGCCACAGAGCAGCTAAGCACGTGCACCACAACTACTGAGCCTGCGCTCTAGACCCGGTGAGCCACAACTACTGAGCCCACGAACCACAACTACTGAAGCCTGTGCACCTACAGCCCATGCTCCGCAAAAAAAGAAGCCACCGCACTGCAAAAGAGAGCAGCCCCCGCTCGCTGCAACCAGAGAAAGCCCGTGCGCAGCAATGAAGACACAACACAGCCAAAAATAAATAAATTTATTTAAAAAAATTAAAAGCCTATAGCAAACATCATACTAAATGGTGAATGACTGCAAACATTCCCCCCGAGACTGAAGAATGTGACCACCTATTATCACTACTTGCACTTAACATGGCCCTGAAGGTCTTAGCCAGTACAAATAGCTAAGAACATGAAATAGAAAGTATAAAGAATGAGAACAAAAATGCCACTTTCACAAACAGTATGATTACTTACTTAGAAAACCTAAAAGAATTTATAAACCATTAGAATTAATAAGTGAATTTAGCAAGGTCATTAGATACAGTGTAAAACAAGATTTAAGGTGAACATCAAAAAATAACTTATTCTGGGCTTCCCTGATGGCGCAGTGGTTGAGAGTCCACCTGCCGATGCAGGGGACATGGGTTCATGCCCCGGTCTGGGAAGATCCCACATGCCGCGGAGCGGCTGGGCCCGTGAGCCATGGCTGCTGAGCCTGCGCGTCCGGAGCCTGTGCTCCGCAACGGGAGAGGCCACAGCAGTGAGAGGCCCGCGTATCGCAAAAAAAAATAAATAAACTTATTCTTTTTCCAGTGAAGATAAATATGGTGATGAATCCTAAAAATATTTCAAGCATTTATGAAATATTCCTTTTATATATGCACTTGAGAGCCATTTTTAGGGTTTCTGCCCCCTAATCTTACTTTAAGAGACTATCTGAGAAGTAAAAGTTCCGAGCTTGATAAGTACTTACTTCACTAATATTTGAAAGACTTAAAAAATTTGTTTTATATGTAGGGATATATAAAAAATATACTTCATGCTTTAAAACATACCATGAAATTTAAATAGCAAACTTTAGAATTCTTAAATTTATATTTTCTTAGAAGAGAATGAACAACTATTTTCTTATATATCAGATTCTCTGCGTGTGTACAAGTGAGAAAAATATATACTATGTAAAATATTATACACATATGATTTCATTTAGTCCTCATCAAAACCTCCTTAAGACAGGTAGTATTTGCTTCATTTTAAAGAAAAGGAAGCTGAATTAAAGAAAAGCAAAATAGCATGTCCACAGTTATACAGCTAATAAATGCTTAAGGTCATATTTGAACCCATGCTCTTTGTCCTCCTCCTCAGTGTCTCTTCTTAAATAAGAAACGCTTAATAAATCTATTTAAAAGAGCTGAAACTATGAAATTTCTAAATCTAGCAATCCAAATTAAAACTCCCAGAAGCAGTATTCCATTTGGTTCTTGTTTTTAAAATACGTTTATTTATCTTTTTGTGGCACTACCACATACTTATTTTACCTTACTCTAGTAAATTTTTTTTTTTAAGTACTGCTACAGGTTGGCATTAGTCTTTGCAAATGCATCAAGAAAAATTATGACAAAACTCATTTGGGGGTGGGGGGAGAAAAGATATCCTGCTTTAGTGGACACTATGATGTCCCACCCAGATCCTCATTACAGGATCAGTGCATCCGTCCCTCCAGGTGTTACTATTGGCTGAGAGCTGTTCCCCCTTCACCAGACAACTGCTCTAGACTGACTAGAGCCACCAATGACTCATTAGTGCAGGAGTACAAAAGACCAGCTCCTTTTAATTCAAGGAGGGCAACTCTGTGGAATGATTTATGCTCCAAAGCCCTCACCCATCTCTTTCTATTCTTTATTTTTCTTCAAATACTGATCTCTAAATGATGTATTATATACCTGTTTTTTTTTTTACTGTCAGTTCCCCCACTAGAATATAAGCTTCACAAGGGTATGACAGCTGCTTATTTAACTCACTGCTGCAAGCCCATAACTGGAGAATAATGCCTGGTAAACAGCAGGTACCAAATAAATATTTACTGAATTAGTCAATTAATTTCTTTAGTTTGTGTATCACTGTCCAAATCGAATCTCTTGTAGAGAAATCTGATCTTACTCTTTTTATCCTCGATGCCTAGCTCATAGGAGGTTCTCAACACTTCTTAAATTAGTAAATAAATCAATGAATAATTGAGCAAAGACTTGATTAATCAGAGTATTAACTTGGTAAAGAGGTAAACAGATATAATATAAGTAAGCTTCAACAGACAAAAACAGGTTATGAACTAACTAGAATAATGAAGACTGAAATGACTGTGCGTCAGAGAAGGGTACAGAAATTTTAGTCAAGTCCAAATTTTTATCTGAGGAAAAATCAAGAAAATTCTAGACATACTTCAAACTTCTGCATAACTCAGACCTTACTACTATATATGTATAGTTCTTCAAAGTTTCAAAAGGAAAAAAAAGTATAGGCACAGATTTTTATTAGAAGAAAAATGAATTATTGCTTAAAATTTACTAAAACTAGGAGTAAAAAAGAATAAAAATTTTGTATCTAAAAATAAGCCAAGATAACATTCTACAGTTAATTTAAGTAAAAATGATGACGGGTGAAATAAATTAATTATAATGATAATCACTTTTTGAAGTATAGAGGGGTTTTTTTGGTCTTTGGTAGCCCTAAAACATTTTATTAAAATTGACTAAAATGTATAAAGAATGAAATGAAACATAAAATACTTACTTAAGGCTAATTATCCATCTCATTGCTACATTTTGATAAAATGACTTTCTTATTCAAGTTAACCCACCACTAGAAAATTTATTGTAATAAAATATTAATACAGAAACTCTACAAAACTGAAGCTAAGTGGAAAATGACAGTTTGATCTAATTGGATTCATGACAGTAATATATGGCTAAATTTCACCCTACTTTTCCAAGTTTCAGATCCAAATTTTTTTAAATGTTAACTCTCTAGGAGAAATAATCTAAAGTCCTGGCAAGTGAATCTCTGGCAGGAGAATAATGAACAACATTCACAGACCCCCAATCATTTCTAATTGTCTTGTACTTAACTGATTCAAACCTTACGTTACCTACATGACCCCGAAGCTTCTATGTTTGTGACACCCGGCTTAAACCATTCAGGAAAAGTATTGACTATTCTGGCCCTAATGGTCCACCAAGGCTGGAAATTCAATGTCCTATCTCAATACCTTCTTGCACTATTTTATTAGTGGATAATCAATTTTCATTTTCAATGTTCATCCCTCCTGCACATAGAAAGCCCTTTTCTTATCCTGTTATTCAAAAAAGGAGCACAATAACCCCTTCATTTAATTAGTTATGTAATAATAATGTAATCAAATTAACTCTTAAGCACTTCTGCACCATTCAGGCTAAATAATCGCAGAATTCCCTTTAACTTTTCCATATCAGACATTTTGCGTTCTGTTAGCCAGCTTCAAAAAAAATAATCTGTGCTCCTAAATCGTCTTCCATTATCAGTGGTTTGGTATCATTTTTATTCTTATTTCTGGTTTTGTGGTAGATTGATTTATTCTTACTTTTTTTTGTTTTCTCATTCTAGAAACAAGTTGCTTGACATTGGAACTACGCCTAGTACATAAATTATACTATTAACATGCTGTTAAAGTTCTGTAGGATCTGAAGAAAATGTTTTCAACAGTAAGAAAATAAAAAACAAGGAAAAGTAATAAACTAAGATATTGTCTGTAGAATTTTAATTACAAAAACAAGAATACATACTGATCCAAATGATGAATTATTACCTTTCCCTATCCAGAAAACCAACAAAATCTCCTTCTAGAATTCTCTCCACAATATTTGGATACTGCCTTTATCAGAGTCCCCTTGAAAACAAATCTGTTGGTATAACTGTGAAAAGTAAACTATAGATCTTTAAAGTAGATGCCACTCATTTTTGAGCATTACCCTTCCCTTCAGAGAAAGTTTTGCAAGGGAAAAAAAAACACACACATACCCATGCTTACTAAACATTTCAAAGAAAAATTTTAAACATGACAGGGAAAGATGCAGTGCTTAATGATGCAGATATGATGGAAATGTTGGAAAATATGATAATATCATTTTATAATACATGGTTTTAATGGAAGATGCTAAGCACTTAAGTACATATCCTTGATTTTAAAATACCTAAAAGATAGCATATTCCTCATACAGAAAACCTTAAAGAAAACATGGCACAAGAATGTAATTAATGACTATAAAGTTGTTTAGTGTTTATTTAGTATATGTTTATCTCACTAGACTGTAAAAGCGCGGTTACCACTGAAAACCTTGCACCAGACACAGAAGCTGGTACATAAAAGGCATTTAGTGAGTATTTGTTAAAGGCATGAGGGGGTTCCAAAAAATGGACTCACAAATAATCTAAGAGAGAAACAGAGAAGAAGAGAAGATCTCAAAAAAGTATGCACATAACTATAACAGGAGAATTAAATAACCAATGACAAATGCAATAATGTGAACCATGAGAATATTAGTTAAAAAATAAATCCAGGGCTTCCCTGGTGGCACAGTGGTTGAGAGTCCGCCTGCCAATGCAGGGGACACGGGTTCATGCCCCGGTCCGGGAGAATCCCACATGCCGCGGAGCGGCTGGGCCCGTGAGCCATGGCCACTGAGCCTGAGCGTCCGGAGCCTGTGCTCCGCAACGGGAGAGGCCACAACAGTGAGAGGCCCGCGTACCGCAAAAAAAAAATAATAAACCCAGCAGCATAAACTGGGGCTTTTGAAAGAAGGTTAAAACTCTACGTTAAAAAAAAAAAGGGATAAACAATGATTGGACAAAATCAATACAAGAATGAAGAATCATCTGTCCACTGTCTGGAAATTGCATGTTTTTCCATCTGTGAAAGGCATGTTGAATGACCAGTATATTATCAAGAATGGCTTTCCATTGAATGTTGACTGAGGTAAATTGCTAGATGTGCCAGATACATTCCATTAAATAACTCCGGAAGTACCTACAATTAATCAAAGATAAGAGATGGTGACAATATAAAGACGGAAGGACTAAGGGAAAATCCAGAGTATCCAGTATAATATACAATAATCATAAAATGTCTGCTCATACTTTAACTTTTTTGAACAAGTTATATCCAGAGAAGTCTTTGGACTGAACAAAATTAGCTGAGCTCTGTCCACAGATAAACAATGGTAATTTCTCTGAGAAATTCTGAACTGCACTGAATAGCATCAAATCATGCAATCTCATTCAAGATTTGAGGGCACAGGAAGGAATGTAGGGCAATTAATTTCTCAAGTAAGGGGAGAAATTGATGATGGGCTCCATCTTACTCTCAATCATCTCACTGCAATGTCCACACAAGGATGCTCACTCTAGCAGTGTATGAAAAATAAAGGAAGACATGGGTATGTATAGCAGCTTTATTTATAAGTGCCCAAACTTGGAAGCAACCAAGATGTCCTTAAGCAGGTGAGTAGATAAATAAACTGTGGTATCCAGATTATGGAATATTATTCAGCACTAAAAAGAGATGAGCTATCAAGCCATGAAAAACCATGGAGGAAACTTAAATGCATATTAAGTGAAAGAAACCAATCTGAAAAGACTGTAAGATTCCAACTATGTGACATTCTGCAAAAGGCAAAACTATGAATACTAAAAAGATTAGTGGCTGCTAAGGGTTGGGGGGAGTGATGATTAGGCAGAGCAGAGGATGTTTAGGGCAGCAAAAATATTCTGTATGATATTACAATTGTAGATATATGTCATTATACGTTTGTCAAAACCCACAGAATGTATACCACCAAGAGTGAACCCTAATGTAAACTACGGACTTTGGGTGATAATGATGTGTCAATGTAGGTTCGTCAATTTTAACAGATGTACCACTGAAATGTGGGATGCTGACTGTGGGGAAGGTTGTGTATCTGTGGGGACAGGGGGTACATAAGAACTCTGTACTTTCTACTTAACTTTGCTGTGAATCTAAAACTGCTCTAAAATATAAAGCTTCTTATTTTTTTTAAAAAAGAGAATGAAAGAAGGCACAGAATGAGGGAGGTAGAGAGGAAGAGAGGACCCATTAATACGGAAATGATTAAATTTTGGCATAGGAAATACTATGAACTATGGAACACTGTGTATGGTTTAAACAGTATGCAGCACATCTCTTCTAAGATTAAAAATTCTCCAAGCTTTATCCTTAAGTGAAAAAAAGCAAGTAACAGAGCAGTGTGTGCAGTACAGTCTTATAATTTTAAAAACTATGAGTTTGTTGACCTGTACTAGAAACACATATGTACTTAAAACTGTGGAGTAAAACTTGTGAGAGAAGATACACAAAACTTCTCAGTGGTTTCCGTAGGAGATGAATACAATGTTGAAAGGAAGATAAATGTGAATTTTTAATTAAATGTATTTGTATTAATGTTAAAAAATAATAGGGCTTCCCTGGTGGCGCAGTGGTTGAGAGTCCGCCTGCCGATGCAGGGGACGTGGGTTCGTGCCCTGGTCCAGGAAGATCCCACATGCCGCGGAATGGCTGGGCCCGTGAGCCATGGCCGCTGAGCCTGTGCGTCCGGAGCCTGTGCTCCGCAACGGGAGAGACCACAACAGTGAGAGGCCCGCGTACCACAAAAAAAAAAAAAATAATAATAATAATAATAAATAAAAATCAGTTGACCCATAGTACATTCACCATCTCTGTCTAGTTTCAAAACATTTTCATCATCTCGAAAGTATTTATTCATTATTGATGTCAGTATAAACTTTTAAATTATTAAGTTGACATAAATTTTCTTTGACTCCCCCAAAAAGCAGATAAGATCTCACAGGGTGAAGGATGAGAGAGCACTCTAGAAAACCTTTGCCTTTCAAGTTGGCTGCCTCCTCAGTTATCCCACCAACCTACATTGTTTCAATGCATACCCAGTGACATATATACCCCCAAAATTAAAAATCATTTTTTTAAGTTTAAAAGTTTAGATCCTTCTTAATATACCCATTTTCTAACAAAAAAATTTTAAGTTACATTAGAGAACTGTTTTGATACCAGTTCAGTAAAAGGTCAAATGAAAAGAAGAGTATTTACAGAACTGTCACTACCACTCCCTGCATCATTTGCTTTCCCTTGGTTTCTCCAAACCATGTAATGAACCGGTCCAGCATGCCTGTGAAGTTAAAATTAAACTATTTTAGAGGCAAAGTCCAGGCACTAAGCATTCTTATAAATAACATCAAGAAACAACCAAAACATATACACACACAGCAGAAACTTTATTTTAATAACATACATTAGCTAAAATTCTTTACAAATTACATTCTTGGGCTTAGGAATACTTCTCTACTTCTAAAACACATAAAATACAGATGGCAAAGCTACCTCTAATCTTTTTCTAGTAGTAACCTAGAAATATATTTTTTAAATAAAGTGTCTTTTGATCTACTATTTATTCAATCTTTATTATGAACGAGCTAAGATAAGGCCTTGAACAGATACTGGAGGAAATTTTTTAAAGGTTAATAACAGTTCCTGCCTAAAAGGAGCATCCAGGCAGGTAACGAGAATTAAGGAAAAGTGAACCCAAGCACAATTCAAGAGAGAAGGTGCTACAGGTATCACAAGAGAAATACAAAATGTAATGGGAATTTACAAGAGGGAGAGATTACTTACAGGATTAAGTAAACAAACATTTCTTAAGTGTCTGCTATGTGCCTAGCACCATGCTGGATACTAGGATAGCAACACTGTCCTGCCCTCAAGAAACATAGAGCCAATAGGTGAACAAGAAACCTTATAAATGGCTTATTATAAAATTCAGTGATAGAGGTATTCACAAAATGCCTGGCAGTACAAAAAACTTCACATGCTTATCTACCCACCTTTAGACAGTGTGTGAAAATAATCCTAATTAAAACTATTCTGCTGGTTTACTGACATAATTTTTTAGGGGTTAAAAAATACTTAAAGAAAAAAGTGTAAGTAACATCCTCTCATCATATCCCCTATCTTAAAAATACAATCACAAAAATCATTATCTTTATAAGCATGGTTTTTAGACCTAAGGATGGTTTCTAGGGCAGTTTATAGACACTAATTGTCAAACAAAGTTAAACATTCTTATTAGTGTCAAAACACTAATAGGACTTTTAAGAACAAGAATCCATCTATACCAATACATTAATTTATTTTAATTCCCAATAGATATCCAGAGATAAAGCTTCAGTTGACATAAAGCATTAATAATTAAAATAATAATTTATTGTTATAGATACAGAGAGAACCCCCCCAAAATTAAGTATAGGATAAAGATAAAATGTCAGACTAAGGCAAGAGCAAAAGAGGAAGAGGTTCAGTAGATGCTGGGTCAAATGGCTGGCCATTAAAGGAAAAAAAGGGGGTGGGAGGGATGGATGGATTCCTACTTTTACCCATATACAAAAATAAATTCCAGACATTTTAAAAATGTAGATACAAAATATTTAACTATAAAAATAATAGACTTGCATAATAAGAAAACCCATCCTACAATTCAATGCACAATTATGCAATAAAAATCAGAGCGCTTATGGGAAAAAAAAAAACACAATTTTACACATACCAAATGGCTAAGTAATAAATACCACAATAAATATGGTACTTTACCTTGAGAAACACCTGAGATTTGCTTGTGGAAGTGAATGGCAGAGGGTTGCAACTTGTGAGTTGTAAAGCGGGAGAAGGAGGGTTATCAGATACCAAGTATAAAGTTGTAACACCAAATGTGGATGGGTATAACTCAACACACAAGGTAAACTGAGGTAGTTGGTAAATGTCTATCAATCACATTAGAATTCACATTCTCAAAACAAGCAGTATAGCAGAACTGACTAAATAAGTGCTTCTGTTCACCAAATACAAAAAGGAAGGAAGGGAGGGAGGGAGGAACGAAGGAAGGAAGAAAGAAAATACTCAAATCTCAATTTTTAGGGTGTTGAGGATGGGAAACAATTTAGTTTCCTAATGAACATCCTTAGCAAGCAGTGACTCAGACACTGCAATAACCTAAACCAAAAACCTGTCAATAAACTCATAATTTGTAAGCTATTAATACAATAGCGTCATTATCATTAAGGAGATCAAAATAAGTTACCCACAAGAACACTAATGTTTGTTGACCAAAACAGTTAATGCCAGGGATGACAATAATGATGACTAGCTGTAGTAAGAAATTAACTACTTTTATCAGGTATCTGTCTTCCAAGGCAAGTTTTTCCATGATTTCATCATGAAATATGGACATAGTTAAATCAACTGATCAAATCCTCTTCAAAATTCCAAAAATGCTATAGACACCTTTACTTGGCTTCAACCCTATTTCCAGCTGTCTGGACATTTATGGATAATGCCAGTACCAGCCTCTGGTTTCTGAAACTGACAGACATAGGAAGCAGATGATACCAGAAGGGAGGCCAAGTTTGATGAGAAGAAGGCTCAGAAGAAGATGCAGAGCAGATTGCTTAATTTTCCCAGAATTTTCACCAAGTCAGAACCAGTAACAGAAATCAAGTTTCCCAATATCTGTCCTGGAATCCTCATACAAAACAAATAAGAGACATAATTATAATAGTGTAATCGTAAGAATTGGGGTTTGGGGGACAGTCCCCATCACCAGTTATGTGTGCAAGAGCAAACTAATTAGCTTTTCAAAGCCTCAGCTTCCCATCTGTAAATTGAGGCTAATAACAGAAAAGTACCTTTCCAATCACTTGTGAAAATTAAGGGAACTAAAGCAAGTAAAGCACTTAGCACAGTCTGGCACCTACTAAGCGATCAATAAACATTAAAGTGTTCAATGAAAATCAGTATTGAGGATATAAACCATCATCAATTTTTCCCAAATCTTCTGATCATCACTTCTAAACCCCTTAATTCTTTTTTTTTACATCTTTATTGGCGTATAATTTCTTTACAATGGTGTGTTAGTTTCTGCTTTATAACAAAGTGAATCAGTTATACATATACATATGTCCCCATATCTCTTCCCTCTTGTGTCTCCCTCCCACCCTCCCTCCCTATCCCACCCCTCTAGGTGGTCACAAAGCACCGAGCTGATCTCCCTGTGCTATGTGGCTGCTTCCCACTAGCTATCTATTTTACATTTGGTAGTGTATATATGTCCATGCCACTCTCTCGCTTTGTCACAGCTTACCCTTCCCCCTCCCCATATCCTCAAGTCCATTCTCTAGTAGGTCTGTGTCTTTATTCCTGTTTTACCCCTAGGTTCTTCATGACATTTTCTTTTCTTAAATTCCATATATATGTGTTAGCATACGGTATTTGTCTTTCTCTTTCTGACTTACTTCACTCTGTATGACAGACTCTAGGTCCATCCACCTCATTACCAATAGCTCAATTTCATTTCTTTTTATGGCTGAGTAATATTCCATTGTATATATGTGCCACATCTTCTTTATCCATTCATCCGATGAGGGACACTTAGTAAACCCCTTAATTCTTGATTTACAATATGCCTCGTACACTGGCTGCCTACTTCTTCTTTTTAAAAATGTCACCTTCGGGCTTCCCTGGTGGCACAATGGTTGAGAGTCCACCTGCTGATGCAGGGGACATGGGTTCGTGCCCTGGTCTGGGAAGATCCCGCATGCCACAGAGTGGCTGGGCCTGTGAGCCATGGCCGCTGAGCCTGTGCGTCCGGAGCCTGTGCTCCGCAACGGGAGAGGCCACAACAGTGAGAGGCCCGTGTACCACAAAAAAAAAAAAAAAAAGTCACCTTCCCAGACTAGACTTTTGCACAAGTAAAATAATTTTTCATAGCTTCTCTGAAATAAAGTTCAAGGGAAAGTTTACAGAGAAACCATGAATCCTTTTTTCCATCCTGAAGGAAATAGACAATTAACCTTGCTTCCTTCTGTCGCTATGCTCAGTTCCTGGGCACGCTGAAGAAGTGGAGCTGGCACTGGTTTTGTCTTCTGAAAGGAACTTCAGAGCTGCGCCTGTGTGCTGCATATGTAAATCTGGGGTATCCAAATCATACCGAGAATCACCTTATTATATTTGCCCTAATTATGTAGCCCAAATTACATACCATTAAAATAAATTTCCCTTCCTTATTTTCCTCCAAACTCCTGATTTGACTATTTGGAGCTACAACCCAAAGAAGTTGTCACTATGCCTTAATACAAAATCTCACTGTACATCAACTGCACTTAAACTTCAAGAATTATTCTTACACCTGAACACCACTGCTGTTCTCAACATACAATCAGAAAAAACCTCATTATAGTATGAGGAAAGCTTAAATGTTAGTATATAATATGAGGAAAGCTGAAGAAAATCTACAGAAAAGTAATTAGAGCAAGAAAGTAGGTCCCATCTAAGACATCCTGAGACCAAAGTAATCTGATTTCCCAGATAGTTGTCCCTTATCTTGTAAGAAAAATTACTGCTCTCACCAAACAAAAATACCACAGGTGAATCAAAAAGATTGTGTTTAGTAAAGATTTACTATATTGACTATAAAAACCATGGAGAATATCAATTTCCTAACATGCTTTTTTAATCATGTTACTTCTCTTGTTTCTACATTTTAGTCTCCTGTCCCTACCCCACCCCTCAAAAAAACCTCACTTTCCCTCCACTGTATTTACTCCCTACTAAAGGTCGATGACGACCTTCATCCTCATCACATCAGCAGATAATAATTATTGAAATGCTTACTATATGCCAGAAACTGGGCTAAGCACTTTAGGTGCATTAATTTAACCCCCAAATCCTATGAAACGAGTCTTTTACAGGATGAGAAAACTGTGGCTTCCATGGGTCAAATAACTTGCCACAAATCATACACCTAGCAACTAAAACGAGTCAGAATGTGATCTCAAATCTGTCAAACTCCAAAACCTGTGCTTGTAATCACTTCCTCCCTATATACTATGAGAAAACGTTTAAAAATTTTTTTAGTATGTAGCTCATTGTCTGGCATGTAAAATTCAATAAATATTTTCTGAAAGGATACGTTTAGTTTAATTATTCTGACATTCAAAGTTTCCCACTGGGAGAGAGAAGGAAATTCCCACTATTCCTTAAGACAAACCTTCTTCCCCAACCAAATTATAATCACTGGGGTCCACGGGATTTGAATCCTGGCAGTGGGGAAGGGAGGAGGAGAAGAGAACTCTGGCTTTTCTCCCAGTGTAAATAATAATTTCTCCTTGTAATATCCCCACCTATACATATCTTATTATAAGCTCTTTGACATGTTTATATAAGTAAGGTACACAAACACATTTTAATAAGTAGTTACTACAAAGAAGAAAAAATGCAGCCCAAAAAGGTATATGAAGTACCAGTATTTGCAAATAAAAAATTAAAAGGATATAAAACAAAATGGGGACTACTCCTAGGAATCTATCCAACAGAAATTAAAACATATATCCACACTCAAAGCTTGTACCTGAATGTTTATAGCAGCACTATTCATAATAAACAAAAACCAGAAACAATCCAAATGTCCATTATTTGGTGAATGGATAAACAAAACACAGTATGTCTATACAATAGAATAATATTCAGCAATAAAAATCAAGTACTGATACATGCGCAACACGGATTAACCTCAAAAACATTAAGCTAACTGAAAAGACAGAAGCAAAAGACTGCACAGTATAAAACAAAACTACATATTGTATGATTCCATTTATATGAATGCCCAAAGGCCAATTTATAGGAACAGAAAGCAGATCTTTCTGTTGCCTAGGGATGGGGCTGGGAATGGAGACTGAATGCTAATGGGCTGAAGAGAATTTTGGGGGGTGATGGAACACTGTAAAACTGGATTGTGGTGATGACTGCACAACTCTATAAATTTACCAATAATCACTGAATTATGCTGTTACAATAGCTGAATTTTGTTAAATGTAAATAATACCTCAATAAAGCTATAAAAAAGGGAGTTGGATAAGGTGAACAAAGACAACTGTTTTTGTGGAGTCTGGTATAAATGAGATAAGAAATGGGGCGGTAGCTGGAAGGAGAAGTAAGGTTAAGAGAGAGTTCCTTTAAGATGAAGGAATTATCAATACAATGTTTTTATTCTGTTGACAGCAATCCAGAAAAGGAGAGATAGAGAAGAATTACAGGAAGAATGTCCTTGAGAAGGCAAGAAGGGGTGAGCTCTAATGAACAATTGGTGGGAATGGCCTTCAAGAGAAGAAAAGACAATTAGTTCACAATAACATTGGTATGAAGGTGGTAAGATTATTTCTGTTTTCTTAGTAAAACAGAAAGCAAAGTCACAAGCTGAAAGAGAGAAATGCGGAAAATTTGGGTGCAAGGGAAGGATAGCATCAGTCTAAGTGAATAGGAGTATGGAAGAACTAGCATAATACAGTAGGACAGCTTGGCAGCACTAAGCAAGGAATTTAAAGTCATTTGGTACTGGCCAAGAATTTAAAGTCAACACAGTTGTTCTGTTCCAGCCACATTCAGCTACAAGTATACAGGTGTAACATAAGTAGACTTAGTTTTAACCAGGCAATAACAACCAAGGAAAAAAGGTCAAATCAAGGGGGTTGAGGTAGAGGCAGGAGAGCAATTGTAATGATGGACTACAGGAATTCAGCTAGTTTAAAAAAAAAAAAAAAAAATGAGGACATGAATGCACTGAAGGGCAGTTGAAAGGGTGGTAAATTAAAAGGTCCCTGTGAGATCAAGGAATTAAGGTTGTTGGGTACTAGAAGAAATAAGCCTGAAAAAATGTAGGTGGTAATTGGAGAGTAAAATGCCAGAAATTGATATTATAGAAACTTGTAGTTTTGGGGTAATAACAAGTTCTAGGGCAGTGTCTCTCAATCCTGGCTGCACATTAAAGTCACCCTGGAAAACTGTTAAAAATATTATCCCAGGCCACACCTCAGACCAGGCAAAACAGACTCTCTGGGAGTAAGTTCTAGGCATCTGTAGTTTGTCAAAGCTCTCCAGTTAATGCAGATGCACTGAGAGTTTAAAAACATCTGCCCAGGACATGCCATAGAAGTGAATGGCTGAGTGGAGGAGAGGAAGTCAAGAGACCAGAATATCAGAAGGATCATGTGCGTGAATACTGAAATCGTCAATGATTACAGCTGGAGTAGTAGGAAACTAGCAGTGAGTCCAGAAGAAGTCTAGAAGCAAATATGAAAAAGCAAAGAGAATATTTAACCCACCTCACCAGGAGGAACCACCACTTAAGAACTCTCCAGGAGAAGTAAGTGCCCTCAGAGGAGAGCTAAGTTTCAGTCAGAGCAAGAAGGTAGTAATGTTTAGAGAAGAGGTTAAAGATAAAAGGGAGTTTTGCAGATGACTGACAATGAGACCCAGAAGGCACAGAGAAGCGTTTCACAATCATAAATGGATGAAAATTGAGATCAGGCAAGAGAGATGAAGGAAAGAGAAGGCCCAGACGAAACTACTGGAGGAGAATAAAGCCAGGAAATCTCGGAAAGCAAGCTGCCGCATTTTTTAACACTACACAAAAACAAGAGAAGAAAAAGCTCAGTGAAAGAAGCAGCTTTCCTGAACCCAGCCACATTCTAAAAGATTCATTTAACTAAGTTCAAGGAAAACTGAGTCACAGAAACATATCAAGGTCAATCCCATATAGTTGTTACAAGAAAAGAGAGAACATGAAGTAGAATAACATCCCTGCAGACAATTAAAGTATGCCAGAAAGACATGCCCACATAACAGATCAAAATTAAAACACGCTATTTCAGAATGAGCTAAAAGACCTTAAGAAAATGACATAACATGAAAGAATAACAAATATAAGAACTATAAAAACTCATAACTCAGGTAAGAATTAAAAATAAAGGAAAGACACATTCCAGAAATGAAGACAAGAGTAAATAAAAACAGTCTCTTAAGAAAAACAGAAGGTAAAAAAGAGAAAAAAAATCTAAACTCAAAAACAGAGATAAAAAGGATTTGAGAAAAAGTGACAAATACTGAAGACAGGCAAAGAAGATTGAACATACAGCTGATAGGAACTCCTGAAGAAGAAAATCAAAGCAAGGAATAGAACGCAGTCAAAACAATAATTCAAAAACACTTTTATGAAATAAAAAAATATTTGAGACTACATTTTGAAAGTGCACAATGTGTACCTGAGAATATCAACTCAGAATGACCAAAATGATTTTACTATCACTAAACATTAAAGAATAAGAAGAAAAAAAGGGGGGGGGGGCGGAAACTGGAGTCAGAAAGGAAGAAATACAGAACTATACAGATAGGAATCAGACTCCAATAAATGAGGGATGAACTGGCAATACTGAGTTTCTCATAAAATAAAAAGGATAAAGTGCATAATGAGGTTAGACCTGATAATCTCAGGGCACATAAAGGTGGCAAGACTTTTTGTGTAGAAGATAAAGAACGAGTTATTGATACTTAAAAAGAAAGGAGAATCAGACTGGCATCAGACTTATCTATTGCACAAGAAGCTTAAAGACAGTGGTATAAGGTGCCTACGCTATATAGGAAAAAAAAGGATTATGATCCAAGAACACTATATCCAGCCAAGATACCCTTTACTGATCAAGAGAAAAAAAAGGCATCTTCACTTAAGCAAGGATTCAGAAATTACGCCACATACACTCTGAGGAAATTACTCCAAAATGTTATCAAATATTTTTCTAGCACCTATTAAGATAGTCATGGGTCTCTTTTTTCCAGTCTCCACCACTCCCAGAGTTGTGGCTAGCAGTAGAGATGTGGCCAAATCCAATAACAATATCATATATGACCAGTCCTAGAAATGACTTCAGGAAACGTAGATCCTAAGGAATGTATATTTTGCCAACAAGCACAACAAGAAAGGCCTCAAAAAGATTCAGGCCAACATTTTCAAGACACTGAGCATCTGTACAGAGGCCAATGAGGTGCTCATTAAGCCCAAAGTAATCAAATACAAGATCTTAAAAAGTGCCAGCCCTAAATCAGACAGGCTCACCCATAACATCCATCCCAGCTTCTAGAAGTATGCTTATTTTCATATTGTCAAGAGTACCAGCTTTAGCAACCAAACGGTGAGAGCCAAAGCCCAGGTCCCACAGAGTCCTCCCAGAGTCCAGAAAAAAAGGTTTTTGTCTATCAACTCTGAGGATCAAAGAATTCTACAAAACTTAGACTACTGTCTGCAGGCATCTCCTTTTGCTGTTTTATATAAATACAATACAAAGTCCCCCAACTCACCCCAAAAGAAAGAGACAGCCATACAGTTTTTAATCTCAAAATCTGTTAACAAATTACATTAATATTTAACTGTCCTTGCCTTCCTGGAATATACTGTCGTTTATATACACTGCTGGATTTATTTTGCTAATATTTTATTTAGAATGTTTGCTTGTCTACTTATGAGTAAGACTGGACTGATGTTTATAATAGAAAAAAAATGAAAACAATCATAGTATCCATCTGTTGGAGAACAACAGATTAAATTATGGTGTAGTATGCTATGGAATGTTATTCAGCTTTTTAAAATTAATTAGAGCTCCATTTACTAAACTGGAGACAGCCATGACATATTCTTAAATAAATAAAGCAAGTTACAAAAAGCCTGTGTGTGTATATGTGTGTGTGTGTGTGTGTGTGTGTGTGTGTGTGTATATGCTTAAAGGTTTTTGAGCAAAGAGAAAGATGGTAAAAAACACTCAAAGTGTTGGTTAATGCTGGCTAAACCAACAAGGTAAAAGTGGAGAAGGAAAGGAAAATATTATTTTTTTCTTTATTCACCCCTGGTTTGGTTATTTTAGTGGTTGCAAGCGGAGAAATACTTTTGTAATTTTCTTTAAAAAGCAGAAGCGTGGGGGGAAAGGGGAGAGATACCAATTATCTACTATAATTAATGACAAATTAACACTTGTTAACAACTAATAAATGGCTACCTTTAATACATCAAAGACAAGATAGAATTATATTA
Organism: Neophocaena asiaeorientalis asiaeorientalis; assembly: GCF_003031525.2. Classification (NCBI taxonomy): domain Eukaryota; kingdom Metazoa; phylum Chordata; class Mammalia; order Artiodactyla; family Phocoenidae; genus Neophocaena; species Neophocaena asiaeorientalis. The sequence goes on from NW_020174923.1 coordinate 15,170,791, forward strand.
TCTAAAACAAGGAGAGGAATCATTATGAAGTTCATTTACTTAAAAATACAAAACAATCCTGGGGCTTCCCTCGTAGCTCAGAAGTTAAGAATCCCCCTGTCAATGCAGGGGACACGGGTTCAAGCCCTGGTCCAGGAAGATCCCACATCTGGGGAGCAACTAAGCCCGTGCACCACAACTACTGAGCCTGCTCTCTAGAGCCTGTGAGCCACAACTACTGAGCCCACGTGCCACATCTACTGAAGCCTGCACACCTAGAGCTCGTGCCCCGCAACAAGAGAAGCCACCGAAATGAGAAGCCCGCGCACTGCAAGGAAGAGTAGCCCCTGCTCGCCGCAACTAGAGAAAGCCCACACGCAGCAACAAAGACCCAACGCAGCTAAAAATAAATATAAATAAATAATCTTTTTTAAAAAAAGGTTAAAAAAAAAAGAATGATTAAAAATACAAAACAATCCAATCTGGAACCAAAGTCGCATATAAGTGGTCTTTATTAAGCAAGATGTCTTCAGGATGAACTAGTTTTTATCTTACAACTAGCACAAACTGATCAGTTCATGGATATTACAACGACCAAGAATAAAACTAAGATAAAGTGAGTCACGTCCATTTAAAGAAAAATAGTCAGTGAATTACTGCTCACATGATATGTAAACAGATTAGCAGAAATGGGCAAAATGTTACAGAAATCCTTGAAGCTTGGGAAGAAAGTGAGATTTTGATAGTTAGCTTGTTATACTAAAGAAAGAGGGGCAAACTTCTTTTGATGTATAATTTTACACTGTAAATAGACAAGTCCTTTTTATTAAGTAGATCACAAAAGACAATCAACCACCATGACTGTCACAAATTTTTTAAAAAGAAAAATTACAAAAAGCTAACAACATGGCGCATGGTGGTGGGTGAGTGGGGGATAAAGTTATCAAACAGAGAATACATCAGTTATTCACAAAAATGAGAAATGTCTGTAAAAGTAGAAAATATTCACATGATCAAACTGAAAAAAAAAATTGTCAAAGGGCTCAATGTCTCAAGAAGTGCTGAGGTTTGCTATTTTATAGAGGAAATTAAAAATTAATTTTTCGCAAGTTTGTGGTACTTAAAGGGAAATAGTGCAAAAGAAACGCATACTAGGAGTCTGCCTAAGAGTTTATATTTTTAAGTTTACAGTTATTCAAGAATTTTTTCTCTCAGCTCTCATCAAATCCTTTATAAAAGAAAATTTCAAAGCACAAAATTAATGAGTAGCCTAATTACCACAGGTTTTTTTGTTTTGTTTTGTTTTAAATACCTTGCTAGGCTGAAAAGACAAAATAACAAGGAAAAGCTGGACAGACAATGCTAGTAAAACACTGTGGGGCAGAGCTATGTGAAGCACACATCAAAAACACAGAAATCCAGGGCTTCCCTGGTGGCACGGTGGTTGAGAGTCTGCCTGCCGATGCAGGGGACACGGGTTCGTGCTCCCATCTGGGAAGATCCCACATGCCGCAGAGCGGCTGGGCCTGTGAGCCATGTCCGCTGGGCCTGCGCGTCGGGAGCCTGTGCTCCGCAACGGGAGAGGCCGCAACAGTGAGAGGGCCGCGTACCGCAAAAAAAAAAAAAAAAATCCAGGACATTTTCCAAAACCTAATAAAACTTACCATTCATTAAGAACTAGACATTGTCCTAAGGATTTTTCACTGGCATTATTTCATTTCATCATCATCGAAACCCTGCAAGAGAGGTTTTAGCCCCTCACACAGCTAGTAAGTGACAGAGTGATAATCTCAACCTGTTTTCATGATTCAAAAACTCACAAATTCATGTTCTCTCTATTATACAAAGGGTCTCATGATTGTAAAATTTCAAAAGCTACTTACAACCAAACAACAGTATTGTCACATCCTACAATATAGCAACATCTGAATAATAGCTTCCAAAGGAAGTCTCTCTTCCTCTTTAAATCCCTAAAAAGGAAGAGCTAAGATTTTCTGACGCTGAAGCAGCATTTGAGTGTGCAGTAAGTCTACATCCCACGTGTCTACTAAAGCTAATTACCTTCATTCACCCTAATTCACAATCTTTGGGAGCTCTACAGGATTCCATGGAATTTGAACAGAAACAGAATTCTAGAGTACAAATACCCATCAAGCTTCCTTAGTTTTGCGTTATCAAATTTCAGCAATTAGAGCTAGAAATTGTGGGACCTCACAACACAAGATTAGGAACAAAGGGCTACAAAGAGACTTCCTTCATTTAGGCAGAGGGAATTTACTGAGATGTGAGGCAGAGTCTCTTGTCTAAATGATTAAATCACAGTATCTACATACCCACCCCCATTTCCAAATTTAGTAACTAACGAATCGACTTATAAGGATAGATCCATTGGTGGGGAAAGGGAATTTCCATGGCAATAAAAAAACTGGTGCCGTATCTCTTCATGTTGTTCATCTCTATGATCAGATATGTCATCTGATATAATCATATATGATAATGCAAGCATGGTGTTACAGACAAGCATGGCTACCTGGTCCAAAGACATCTGCCTGGAATAACAAAAGTTTTCCATTATTATTGCTCACATACTTTTCATTGTGAATTTTATGTCTGTAGTACTTGCTAATATTTACAAAAAGAAATATGTAAGTCACTGTTTTTCTTTTCATGATACCTTTGCCATCTAAAGAAGACAGTAAAATTTATCAACATTGGCCAGTGAAACTTTAGGAAAGTGACAAAGTTTAAAATATTTTTTCAACTATATTTTTCCTGGAGGTAGAGTGAATACCCAGGACACAATTCTGAACTGCAAATTTAGTTATTTAAGGAAGAATATGATATGTCTACCTTCAACTGAAAGATTACAGTAGTTAAAGGTAACTACTTACACATAGTGGTCAATAAATATTTAAGTGAAGGATTTAATGTATTAATATACTGCATAAAACTCCAATTTTTCCAACATAACAAATCTAACTCAACTCATATACCTTAAACATAATGTGTCTGTATAATAAACTAATATACAAAAATCAATGTTTTTTTCATACGACCTTTTCTACACAAAATAAGTATATGAGAGACTAAAACTGGAGCAAACAAAGAAAAATGTTCTCTTACATGTTGTGCTCCAAAACCTCTCCACTTGCGATACCTCTTCTGAGAAAAAAAAGTAGAATTGAATAATGTATTTTGGCAGAAACTTCTTCAGGTAGACATAATATGGGTGTCATAAGGAGGCATAAGATGAGCCTGTCAGATAAATCATTACTAAGGCAATTAGATTTTTTTAAAACATACCAACAATATTATTCACTATAACGCAACTACTTGGTTTAAATAACTGACACCAGAACCTCTCAAGTTCCGATCAAAAGAAAGGCATTTGAGAAGTAAGATATACCATTCACTGAATAAAGGCAGAAATTAATATTATGGGGAAGGAAAGGGTAAAGAAAGGGTGTGATTACGACTAACACCAACTTAATTCTTTTGCCTCTTAAACTTAGTCATGTTTACCCTTAACTACTCAAGAACAAACAGAAGTTGAATATAACAAGATACTGTTGTAATGTGTGGCCCATAAAAAAGCAACTTACCTGATACTTATAACATCCGCAAACATAGCTTTCAAATGATTTATAAAGATTCTGTAAATAAAATAATTTGACCTAATAAAAGAAATTTGTTTCCAGAAAAAAATTATGGTATTACAATTATTTACTTAGAGCTTTCTAGAATATGAAAGATCCCTACCAGAAACTTTTTTCACTGATTGCATCCTCAACCTGCTTTAGCCTTCTAAAACCCAGGCCCAAACACCTTGTTCTCCATCTAATATTATCTCTTTTTAAAATTTGTTTATTTATTTATTTATTTTTGGCTGCGTTGGGTCTACGTTGCCGCACATGGGCTTTCTCTAGTTGCGAAGAGCAGGGGCTACTCTTTGTTGTGGTATGCTGGCTTCTCACTGCAGTGGCTTCTCCTGTGGCGGAGTACGGGCTCTAGGCTCATGGGCTCAGTAGTTGTGGCACACGAGCTCAGTAGTTGTGGCTCTCGGGCTCTTGAGCACAGGCTCAGTAGTTGTGGTGCACGGGATTAGTTGCTCCACGGCATGTGGGATCTTCCCGGACCAGGGCTCGAACCCGTGTCCCCTGCATTGGCAGGCGGATTCTTAAACACTGCACCACCAGGGAAGCCCCATCTAATATTATCTTGAATCGTAAATACTCAAGGTAAAAATATCCTCTAAAAGAAAAAGGACATTGGGTGGGGAAATATAGCTGTAAGTCTTTAAGCTCTTCTTGTAACCTATTTCTCTCCACAGACTTTTAGAGATTCATCAAGGTCATGATGTAGTCTCTCGATCACCATACACACATCTCCTTGACTCATTTTTTTTTAATTGTAAACAATCTTCATCTAATACAAGTTATTACAAAAGATGCTATTCAAATAAACCAAGTGGTAGTTTTCATGGTATTATAACAAAGACTAAACTATCTATTTACACAGTGCCTTCTCTCCAAATGACAATAGTATTTGATGACTACAGGCACTCAACAGATACAATGCCGAGAAAAAAAAAATCCAAATAATTAAACTAACTTCCAAACTATTGTATAACATTTGTTACCTCGATCAGACTCGTACTAGAAAAGTAAACAACCATCTGCAACCGCTTGTTCTAGCTCCTTGAAATAAAATCTGGGTACCATCAGTAAAAATATTACAGCTAACATTGGTGATCATGTATAAGTACAATCCAACATAATTCAACTAGTGTGCCCAATCCGTACATCTCAGAGATTCAATTTTAATTCTGTTGTAAGAGGAAGTAATACGACAAGGAGAGAATTTTGATGCATTCCTTTAATCATACTTATTCTTCCTTATATCTAATTAGTATCAACTACCTTACAATTCCCCTTTGGGAACTACTGGTTTAGTATACTCTTTTCTAGGCCTACTTCCTCCTCCATTCAAAACAATGCACACAGTCATTCAGAAAATACTAAAAGAACAAAGGCCTTTATGAGGAAGGGTGGGGGAAGCTAGAGAGCTAGCATGAGACAGTCAAGAATAAATGACAGAAGAGGGAAATAAATCTACTACCGTTTAACCATGTTAGTAAAACTTTATAATAAAGATGCAAACAACAAATTAGGTTTTATAAGTATGCTAAAATGAACCATCAACCAATATAAATACAGAGCACGATCTGAGTCTATGATGGTTTACTAAATAAACTAAAATATATAAACATACAAGAATAAGTCTTAGCCATAATCAGTAAATTACCTTATCAACCAATGTATATAAAAATGAAGGAAGTGTTTGATTACATGACATATGTGATTCACAGAATGGCACAAAGTTTGATTAAGAGAAGAAAATAATTGTTAAGTACAGGAGGTGATATTCCATTTCTTAAACTGGGTGGAAGGTATATAAGTGTTGGCTGAATTATTAGTCTTCTACACTTTACACATTTTTATAAATATTATTTCATAGGTAGTCAATATCTATAAAACAATGTTTAATGCAAGAAAAATCTGAGCAAATATTTGTTGGAAAAAAGAGGTAAAAAGCACATATACATCTAATCCATTTTTGCTAATTATTTTTTTAAATAAATAGAGATCATAGGGACTTCCCTGGCAGTCCAGTGGTTAAGACTCTGCACTTCCACCGCAACGAAGAGTAGCCCCCACTGGCTGCAACTAGGGAGAGCCAGTGTGCAACAACGAAGACCCAACGCAGCCAAAAATAAATAAATAATTATTTTTAAAAATTTTATTATGAGGTTAGCTGTATTTTAAAAAAAGATAAAAGACTGCACTTCCACTGCAGGGGGCACAGGTGTGGCCAGTAAATAATTAATTAAAATTTTTAAAATAGAGATCGTAAAAATGTAAGTAGGTAGGAAAATAATTTTCCTGTAGAAAACAATTTCTATAGCTCTACACAGAGATCTATATACTATTTCTTTAAAAGCACCACTAAACCTTTCCTGCACACTACGTGTACACACATATACACACAGACATACACACCAACTTACTTTAAAGTAAAACTTTCTACCTCCAAAGATCCCCCCAAAACCAACCTCCATCACAAATATTACCTTAACCCCATAAAAAGTACTGATACTCCTCTACTCATAATCCCAGAAATAAATTACAGAAGTAAATTCCTAAAGAGAAATGTTCATACTGTAAGTAACTGTATTTTTGGTGTATTTGTAGGCTTAGCATTTATGAGTCTTACTACCTACTTGGGCCTATCCACATCTACAGTATTTGCTTTTTTATGATGGGCACCTGCATTTTAATGATGTGTGTCAATACTAATTTGATTGAGGGCAATATAGTATATTTATGAAGAGCACAGAGTGTGGAGCCAGAGTTCCTGAATTGGAACTCAGCTCTTCCACTTGCTAACTAACTAATCTATTTAACATCTCAGTGTTTCAGTTTCTCATCTGTAAAATGGAAATAACAGTACATACCTCGTAGGGTGTTGGAACTGATTAAAACCTGTGTAACAGGACTGGCACAAAGTAGGTGCTATGTAAGGGTGAGCCATTACTACTGGCACTACTACTAGTACCATCTTCCCAAACATACTAAAAACATTCTTAGCAATTCGAATTACTGGCTAAAATTAGATACTATTAAAAATAGACATTAAACCTGAAGCCTGACTGACAGTAAGTTTAAAGCCCTGCAACTCTGAATAGGTGATTATAAATCTACATAACCACTCTATCAAGAACAATCTGGGGAGAGCGGCTTTCCAAAGTGCAACTATCAATTTCTTCCCTTACACAAGGGGGCAGTGATAACAAGAAAAGAACTGGGCTCTGTGACACCTCCTCCTACAGACAGTAGGGGGTGGCAGTACATATGGCTTACAGTCAGAACAAAACAGGAAGACCCAACAGAATTGCTCTTTATTCTCCTCAAGCCCTCTCCTCTATGTTTTAGGCCCAACACAGCCTCAAGGTGAGAGACATATCAACAGAAAAGACTAAAACCCAAAATTAATCACCAAGGAAAATCCAGTTTTGCCTTTGAAGCAAATGATCCCTCAATGGCTAAATCTGGATCCAGGAGGAAGCCAATCAGTATGAATTTTAATTATCTGGCAAATTACTTACTGTTCTTCTTATAAGAACAACATTCAGGCAAGTTACTCCGTTTCTCTGCAAGAATTGTAACATAAGACACTAAAATCTCATCAATAATTAACTATACCCTAATGAACACATGCCGATATTTCTGCTTGTTTCATACTATACAGACATACACTCACTGAATGTATATAAGTTATATTAAATAGCTCATGGAGCTGTCTTTTGTTACTTCTGAAATTCCAGCTATGTTCTGACAATCCTCTCAAAACACAGATGTTCTTCTTAAATGGAAGTCACAATGTTTTGCAGCATGTGGGTAATGATATATATATATATACACACACACACACACACACACACACACAGAGAAAAGGAGAGAGAATGAGAATATTTAATATTTCATTTCTGTGCTCACATTCCTGAGATGATCTACCTGGGAAATGCTGCAAGAAGCGCTCCACTGACAGTATCCATGTTGTTGCTTTTTATGCCACCTTTATTGTATTCAATTTTTTTCCTATTTTGCCACCCCAACATCAAGAATATTTCACTACTGTCATTCACCATAATTAGCCACTGCAACAGCTTTTGGCTTCAAACCCTCAAAATGCCTGAAAATTTATCCCTTTTGTTCACCATATTGTTTTGTTTTCCTCATTCCAGAAATTTTCACCTGTATAAAAATGAAGAAAGGGGCACCTATGAAAAAACGTCCCTTTGCCTAGTGATCTTGAACTCAGAATTATGGTCAAGATGTGGGGTGGGTTTTTTGTGTGGTTTTTTTTTGGTTTGTTTTTTTCCTTTTCCTGGAGAGGAGCAGAGAAGACAGTGCAAGACACCCAAAACACCAAATCTTCTTTCTAATATTAATTACCATTGTTTATGTTTGGTGAAAACCATTTTAAACATTCCACACCTGGAACACAACACAGGATACAATTATATCAGTTCTCTACAAGCTGACGGCAAACCCTGGAATTATTTAGCCCTATTTTTTCTTTCCCATCTCACAACCAGACACAATTTGCTTGTTTCTTTCACGTGGGCACTATCTCTATCTCAAAAAATAGCGTATCATAGCTCCTCTCGATTCCCTGTGTTAAAATATCTAGCCATGAACCTTATTAATCTCTTCTTAGACTACGCCTCCTTTCCCAGAGAAATTAATAATATCACTAATAACACTTCTACCGTGAATTTCAACGCCACACAGGCCAAGCCACCCTGTGCCTTACCTGGCACATTTCACAACTACTTTCATGCTGCATTCGGGGGGCACATTTTACAACTCGTTCTGCACCACATTCCCTGCCACGTTCAGCAATCTGCCTCGCATCTCCTCCTGGGTCCCCGTCATCCGGAGACTCTCTCGGTACCAAATTCCATGACACCTTCGGTGACACCGAAGTGGCCGATCCCGGACCCATCCGAAGCCACCCCGAGTGCCACATTTGGAGCCAACCTTCCCCACGCCCTGGACACCGGAGGCACTCCACTGCCCATTTCGCTGCCTCCCCGCTAGCCCCCGCCCCTCTCCCTGGAGCCCAGGCGTCGGAGGCGAACGCCGCTGTCACTGAAGCAACCTTCCCTTCCCGGGCTCCCGGGGTCTCTCACCTTCCC
>NW_020174923.1:15179598-15363975 GCF_003031525.2 Neophocaena asiaeorientalis asiaeorientalis
GCCGCCCGCAGCCCCGCCCCCTCCGGGCCGGGGTGGGGAGGAGCGCGAGCGCGGAGGGAGAGCGCGTGCGTGGGAGCGCGTGCGTGGTGGAGCGCGCGCGCCCCCGCCCCCTCCACCGTTTGGGGGTGGGGAGTGGCGGGGAGAGAGAGAAGACCGAACCGTTTTCTCCGCGGAGAGGTTTGGCCCTGGCTCTGCCTCTCTGTGAGGTCTGGGCATTTCTGTTTCCTCAAGGGGCTTTGACTGGTGGGGTCGTGGGCATTCAGTGGGGAAGAGAGGAGGGGAGCTCAATAGCAGACAAGGCCCTGGATGGTTCGGCTCCGCCCCCAGGGTGATGTCACTCTCGAGGTGCTGCTGCTGTCACGTGCGCCCACTTCTGGGCCTGTCCTGATGCTTTGATGGCCAGAACGTTCCTCTAGATTTTCCCCACTTAAGTCACCTCATACACATACCACTCCTAGAAGTCTTCGAACCCTACAAATGTCAGATTCTTTCCCTGATGCTCAATTGTAATCTGTAGACTGCTTCAAAATGCCATAGTTGGCTGGTGTAGGAAACAGAATGAAGTGCAAAACCAGGAATGGGGGGATAGTGGGGAGGGGAGAGAGAGAAGGGAGAGCTGTTATCTAGAATCATTGCTGAAATTCACCAACCACAGCTTGAGAGCCTGAGGTGAAGTTGTGACGCTGCTTCTGTCGCTGCCAGGTTGGACAAGAAGTAATGTGATTTTAAGGGCTAGTTGTTAAGGCACGGAAAGCCACCACAGCAAAGCCTCCTTGAAGGTCATATTTCCCTCACTTCCCTCCACCTAGATCTTCTTCCCCTTTACTCTTCCTTTCCCTTGCATCGTAGAACAACAAGTCAACTATGGAAGATATCTGCACATAAATTTGTTCGTGTGCTTTAAGATGATGCAAAGCAATCACTGTTATCTACTCTGCCTGGTTAGCCTTTCTTCCGTAAACTGAAATGACCTTTCGTGGTCATCCATTCCTTAATGAGACACCATGATTGGAAATAGATACACCAGATTACTTCAGTCAAGCAACCTGTGTCTGTGGTGTTTCTAAGATAAAGAGATTTGATAACAGTCCTTTAATCTGCTGCATCCAGGATTTTCTCTGTGTTTTTTTCAAAATTAGTATTAATTTCAGAATAATGCAGGAAATTGAATATGAAGCCATTTTGCAACAGCTAGTCTCTACAGTGAATTCTTGAAAAGTCAGAGCTAGAGCAGATTTGAATACTACAGCTAAAATGGCAAGAGGAAGGATCGGTCTATGGAATCTTTTGGTGATAACTCCAAAAAGTTAGATTACTCCAACTAAAACCTATTTATCTATGGTGATAGAGGCAGAGTAGTGATTACTTTGGAGGAATTGAATGAGTGGGGGGGGCAGGAGGGAGCCTTCTGGGTTGCTGGAAATGCTCAATACCTTGATCTTGTTAATGATTACAAGGGTTAATATATGTGCAAAACGATCGGTGTGCTTTACTCTATCTCAGTTTTTAGAGATTTTTAAAAATTGTATACACAAAAGAGGCATTACAGCATCATCAAGATGGGAGTCTGGAAACCTAGATTTGAATGTCAGTGTCACCCACCACTTACCAGCCTATGAGACCTTGAGCAGGTCTGAGCCTTCTTTTTCTTTATCTAATTATGGGTGATGTTACCTCACAGGATGGTTGTGAAGATTAAATGAAATTATATTTGAGAATTACTTATCACAGAGCCTGGTATATAATAAATGCTCAGGAAACATTAGCTATTGTTATGCTATTCTTGTTGCACTCAAATTTACCTTATTTAATTCTCTTTTGGTCTTTTTATTTATTTTAAAGATTACTTTGATTCTGAGCCTTTGCCTGTGAGTTTCACTGAGCTAATAACATTCCTTTCCCTAAGAAATAACAAAAGGCGGTTGGGGTGTAATGTATTGGTTTTCAAACTGGTTCAGGTGGTGATACTTAGAAATTATGGTGCTCATTGTGGAACACCATGAAATATTGTTAGATTGAATTCTGCCATATGGACTTGACACAATTTTACTAGCACTAAATCTGGCTACATTATGTTTATGCAGATCTCCCACATATTAAAAAAAATGTATTTTTAAGAAATAATACATCTGCATTTTTCCTCTAAAATTTGTTTGCAACTTTTCACTAGAAAGTACCAAAAGTTTAATAACAATTCACAAAATGAAAACCTTTAAATCCCTTCTTCCTGGAAATGGGAAAAATACTGTAACTGTTCAGTCTTAGCAGAAGCGCTCTTTATTGGATTTTCCCACAGTAAACTCTAATAGCTGTGACCCACAGGGTCTCTTGCTCTGATGAAGTGAGTAACTCTGACTCACTATCCTCATCATACTTCCAAAGATCCGTCTCCATTTCTTTCAGCCAACCTTTCCAAGATCCCACGTTCACACTGAGCAGCACCAGTGCCCACTGGAATGAACTTATTGCTTCACTGTTTCGATCATCTAACATGATGCTACTCAGCCAGTTCTCTTCCGCATAGTTCTGCTGTTAAGTCTTGCTATTTGCTGCCACACTCTTAACTTTGTGGAGGAAACAGTCTGTCCCTGACAGAGGTAAGGGTGGGGTAAGCAACAATGTAGAGAGAAGCCCTTCTACCTCTGTTCTCAACTCCTCACCCTGATTTCCTTTTCGGTCACTAATACCTGAAATCCTGAGAATGCTTTTTTTTTTTTTTTACCTACTAAAACTCCATTCTAGTCAAGATGATAATTTAGTCTATAACTTAAACTTGGAAACATAATTTATGCCATGTAAGAGGAAGCTGTAAGTAATTGTCCATAAAGTGGCCCAACCATACTCTATACCTCCCAACTTTTCAGTGCCACCTATACCATTCAAAATTACCTTCCTTGCTTTGTCAACTCTGCACAATCACTCACCTCTGCATATGGCATATGTCTTCCCTGGCACCTCCAAGTCTCTTAAGTAAAGCATCAGGGCCACCCCTCTCTCCCTACTAAATAAAGAGTCATAACATCTACCATTGATGGATTGCCTACTGGCTGCAAATACTTTACTTTACTAAATGCCTTGTATATACTACTTCATTTAATTCTCACAACATCCTATCAGGTAAGTTTTTGTTTTTGCTTTTTTTATTTTATTCATTTGTTTAATTTTTGGCTGCATTGGATCTTCGCTGCACGTGGGCTTTCTTTAGTTGCGGCGAGCGGGGGCTACCCTTTGTTGCGGTACGCAGGCTTCTCATTGCAGTGGCTTCTCTTGTTGCAGAGCACGGGCTCTAGGCGCGCAGGCTTCAGTAGTCGTGGCACACGGACTTATGTAGTTGTGGCTCGCGGGCCCTAGAGCACAGGCTCAGTAGTTGTGGCGCACAGGCTTAGTTGCTCCACGGCATGTGGGATCTTCCCGGACCAGGGTTCGAACCCGTGTCCCCTACGTTGGCAGGCGGATTCTTAACCACTGCGCCACCAGGGAAGTCTGAGTTGCTATCTTATTTCTTAACAAAGACAAGCAATGATGTGAACTCTAAATAGACATGTTGCAAGTCAAAAAAACAGACCAGAAAGCAACAGGTGTGAATGAACAGAAGAGTATTTACTAATCAGGGGAGAAAACATCAGTTGGAAAGGTGGGTCAGGACTGAACTGAAGTGGGTACTGCCCAGGAAGGGAAACACCCTGGAATCTCTGAGCAGAAGAATGACAAGAAGACAGCGTTTAAAATATTCATCTCATAGGGTAGACTTGAGCATGGAGGCACAAGTAATAATGATATGGGTAAGATACTACTATTACTATTTAAGGAGCTAAAGAAGAGGACAGCTTTAGTCAAGAACTGTGACAGAGATAGAAAGGAATAGTCCCAACAGCCATTGTGTGGGAAGAATTAACAACTTTCTGAATAACTGAATGCAGAGGGTAAAGACCAGTGAGAAATGAAAATACAGCAAGATGACAAGACTAACTGCCTAGAAGACTGTGGTGCCTGTGACAGAAGCAGGGGAGTCAGAGGATTGGTATTAAGGAGAAGAAAGAGATGGTTTGGCCATATTTTGTGTTGTAGTTCTTTACTGCTTTTGAGTTACAAATCACTTCTTTTGAGAATCTGACAGAATCAATGGATCCTTTTCTCAGGAAAAAAAAATGGATTCATACTTATACATGTTATATGATTTGTAATGGACACCCATGGATTTGGCTGCTGGAGAGCTCTTGACCCCAGCTGGGCACATTAAAGCCCTTTCTGGAATTTTTGTACTTTATATCCAAAGGATCAAGTCAATCTGTCCCTAATAACTGAAGCAATGGATGCTGTTAGCTGATGTGTTTCCTAACACGTGAGCCCGAGAAACGAAGAATGCTCAAATGCATTTGAGTCCATGGATCCCTCACATTCCTATTCTTGGATTCCAGGACATTTCCTAGTCCTTTGTTGAAATTCCTCCATGGTTCAGCTTGTTTGAGCCACATTTCTGCCATTTATATGAGAGGTCTGATTAATTCACAGGTTAAAGGTATTAATTGAAACCCACCCATGGGCTCCAGGTAAGAACTCCTAATTTAAGGTAACTTGGAACTAGCTAGTAGTAAGATGGGATTTAGGTGAGAAAGGGAAGACAGTGAATACTCAAGGAGAGGGAATATAGCACAGGTGTATCAGAGCAAGGACCTTGGACCCAGCCTGCACTCAAACCCTAACTCAACTGTTTACTAAATATGTGACCACAAGCAAGTTATTCTACATTTCTAGATTTCAGGATACTCATCTGTGGTTTGGGGATTAAAAACTATACCTACCTTATAGGGTGGATGTGAGGCTTAGGTTGGTACAGATGCAAGTACCTGGTCCATAGCAAGTCTCTATGGACTATTATCATTCAATGTAACAGGCCTGTACCTAGGCATTTCACATGTTATATTATTTAATCTAATCCTCATAAAAACTTTACAGGATTGGAAATATTCCCATTTTACTAGATGAAAACATTGTGGCTCAAAATAACTTGTCCCAGATCCCACAGTAAGAGACAAAATCCAAATTAAAATACAGAATATTTGAATAGAAAATGAAGAGGAAGATTTTCATTACAGTTAATAGAGCATACTACCTATCCTAAGAATTAATGTGTATATATGTATATATACTAATTATGTATATATATATATATTTATTCGGCATCTATCTCATATAGCATCTATCACATATAGATGCTGGATATATATTTGTGAATTAAATTTATTAAATAATCCAGATCTGTAAAAAAGGGGATGGAAAGAGTGTTCATACCAACATAACCATTCTAATCCATGCATATTAAAATTAAATATTGGCCCTCTGGAAGATATAATCATTTCTCATGATTTTAGTTAGCCTGAACCGCACTTTCAGAGTCTAGTCCACTCTATGTTATGGACAAGCTAGAAGTTGTGGACCTATAAAACTGAGGACAAGGCTCTGGACCTAGTTGACCTTTCAACCAAACTTCCTCAAAGAACCCTCACCTTCTTGCCATGCCCTTTCAATTCGTAACAACTTGAAACTGTGAAAGTACATTCACCATTAAAACTCAGACACCCTATGTTATGGCTGAACCTTGAGAAACACCTTTATTTGGGGAAAGGGAAGTCAACAAAGGATACAGAGAAGCAATAGGCAAAAAGCACATCTGTATGTCTGGTACTGTTTTAGGCACAGACCTCTCCCTCGCTTCTCTACAGAGTTTGAAGGTACTTAGTATTGATCATGTAAATTCTATAAAAGATGCTTGGAAGGGAAAAGGAGGGGAAATAAAGTTCCATTTGGAACTCCCTATAGGTGGACCCCTAGTTTATTCCCTACCCATCCCCATGCAACTTCTCAATACAATCCTAGTAACATATACAAAAGTTGACTATGAAAAAATTAAATGCACACATAATACAAGAGCATTTCCCCCAAAGAGCTGAAAGCAGTATTCAGTTGCTATTTGCAACTCACATTTAAGATATGATCTTTGATAAAGTATTTCCAGCGTGTATGATATTTCCTAATTTTGTCCTAACATCTACCTGACTGAGGATAGAGTCCCTGCTTTGTATATAGCTAATGACTCCACCTTTGCTCAACTGGGTTATGTTTAGGAAACCTATGCTTCTTATTACTAGTATCAGCACTTCCATTTTCTACTCATTTATAAATAGTGGTAAAAAATGTAATAAAATATTCAAATAATTGCATAAACAAATACTGAAAATGGTGATGATGCTGAAAATAAACTCCTGACTGGTAGGCTACACCACTGTGTAAGAGCATAAAACGTTCATTCATCTGCAAATGCATGAATATTATAATTCAATGTATTTTAAAATAACTGAGGAGTGGCATTGTATAAGAAAGTTTGAGTTGATCTAAAGTTGAAACTATAAATATTGATGACCACCTATTTTGCACTCGTACTTGATACATTTTTTCTTCAAGGACAACATACTAAAGGAATCACAACACTGTCATCATCAAGGGTATTTACTGTGCCCTAATACAAAGATGATGCCACTGACCCACCACTAATAAGACATGAAGATTGAGTTGACTCTCCAGTATTGTGTGGGTTTTATTGAACCTGCCATATCCCCTCACTCAAAGCACCTAAGTAGTTGCAATGTAGTTAAATATTAAGAGAGGCAATCAGCAGCAAAGGGAGAATGATTGGCCTTTACAGAGAATGACCACACAATCATGGTTTAGTACCACAGCCCTTATCAATTAGCCATGAGTAAGAGTAAAGGTAAGAATGCAGTAGAGTTGTGTAAATTGTCTTTGTTTTCTTCACATAATGGAATTATTAATTAATTTCTTTTTAATCAAAAGAGGCCTTAGATAATTTTTAATTAATTTTTATTGGAGTATAGTTGATTTACAATGTTGTGTTAGTTTCTGCTGTACAGCAAAGTGAATAAGTTATACATATACATATGTCCACTCCTTTTTTAGGTTCTTTTCCCATATAGGCCATTACAGAGTATTGAGTAGAGTTCCCTGTGCTATACAGTAGGTTCTTATTAGTTATCTATTTTATATATAGTAGTGTGTATATGTCAATCCCAATCTCCCAATTTATCCCTCCCCTGCCTTTCCCCCTTGGTAACCATAACTTTGTTTTCTACATCTGTGACTCTATTTCTGTTTTGTAAATAAGTTCATTTGTACCAAGGAAACGATTTTTTAATATAAGGGAATTATAGCTTTGTTGATGTGAAATGTAGAGATGTTTTAGTTATTAAAAAGAGGTGGGAGAAAGAAAAGTTAAGGGAAATGAAGGTTTCGATTGGTTCCAAAGCCCAAGTAACAATTTCTCTAGATTTAGTCAACATGACACACAATGTGAAAGGAACAAAAGGAAGTAAAGAATCAGAATTCAGTAGAGGAAAAGGAAAGGAGGCAGTTTAATATTACATTATCAACCTGATAATTGTAATAAAACTTCATTTGTGTGAAACTCTGCTATCTGACAATCTCATCCATCTGAAGTACGTCAAGGAACCAAGGAAACAAAGGAGATGGAAAAAGACCTCTGCAGAAACAAAATAGAGCTCACCAAAGTCCATGCCTTAAAGATCACGCCCATTACTCCTAGAGATTTAGCGAAGCCCTTTCTCAGAGGCTATTAATTTTTACTTGGATTCAATTTTAAAAGACCTGGCAATCTGGCTTCCAAACTCATAAAAAATTAGAAGCGGTAAACTAGAAGAGGGGAGGAGAAACTATCCCATGTAGGCATGCAGATAGCAGTGAGAAGAGAACACTGCAAGTCTGTAAGCAGGGCAGAGAGGAAAAGAGGCATAAAAATTGACTTAATGATCAAAGAAGCACAGCAATTTAGTGCCTTTAGCAAGGGAAAAACAGTTCTACGTACCTCCATAGAGCTTGGGGAGAAATTTTTAAGTCTGAGTCTGTATTAACCCTGAGTAAATCAAGAAAATTATATTCAATATACAGACATTCTCAGAGTTTTGCAGCACTCAACATTATGTAAGTAGTTCCATAAGGCACATAATGAAATTTTGAAGATATGAGAGATTTTATTTTTTTTGGCCACACGGCATGTGGGATCTTAGTTCCCCAATCAGGGATCGAACCCGTGCCCTCTGCATTGAAAGTGCAGAGTCTTAACCACTGGACCGCCAAGTCCCCAAGATATGAGAGATTTCATATCACATTGAGAAATGCAAAGAAGTCAAGTGTGTAAATGAACACTGCAAAAATAAGTGTACAAAGCCAGAGGTTGCCGGTTCAAGGAGATAATGGCCTTCCATGGTCAGTCTTGCATGGCTTTTGTCCCCATGCAGATTCTCGCTGCATCAGCTCATGTTATGACACTACTGTTTGTTTGTTCCCCATTTTGTTACTTTCTAATCATGTCCAAAAAGTGGCTAAGTGATGGGAAGAAGGCAGGACCGGTTTATAAGAGTAGGTAAAATGAATGAGAGCAAAATATTAAAACTTTAAACAAGTCTGAAGATATTTTCACCCTACCCTGATTTTGTGTTATCCAGGACCTTTCAGGGGATATCTGTATTATGCATAAGATAGAGAATATCACTAATAGGAATATATTTTAAGGAACAATCCAAAATAGAACAAAGATTTATGCACAAAGATGTTCATTATGGCAGTATTTAGCATTTTAAAAATTGGAAGCAATCCAATTTACCAACCTTAAAGAATGGTTACATAAAATATGGGACATAAAAATTTGATGGACAATTATGCAACCATAAAAATTATATTTTGGTAGTCAGGAAATTTGTATGACACAATTTTAAGTTAAAAAACAGGATACAGGGCTTCCCTGGTGGCTCAGTGGTTAAGAATCCTCCTGCTAATGCAGGGGACATGGGTTCAAGCCCTGATCGGGGAAGATCCCACATGCCATGGAGCAACTAACTAAGCCTGTCCATAGCTACTGAGCCTGTGCTCTAGAGCCAGTGCTCTGCAACAAGAGAAGCCACCACAATGAGAAGCCTGTGCACCACAACGAAGAGTAGCCCCTGCTCACCACAACTAGAGAAAGCCCACGTGCAGCAACGAAGACCCAACACAGCCAAAAATAAATAAATAAATAAAATAAATTTATTTTTAAAAATACAGGATACAGAATTGTATATGCAACGTAATCTCTACAATGTACAGAATACATAGAAGATGAAAAGCTCTCATTAATTATGGCCACCAAAAAAAATTTTAAACCTAGGAAAAAACTATATATGCAATACCCACACAAAGAAAACTACAAATGTTCACTGAAGGAAAATAAAAACTGCATAAACAAAAATGCATACCATGTTCCCTGATGGGAAGACTCACGATATTGTAAAGAAGCCATTTTGCCCAAATAATTTACAAATTCTATGTAATTCCAATCAAAATTATAATAGGATTTTTAACAAAATTGACATGCTAATTCTAAAATTCATCTGGAAGAGTACATACTTAAGAATAGCTAGGTATTTTTTGAAGTATAATGAGGGGCCTCTTCCTACCAGATATCAAAATATATAATCACAGTGATTAAAGTGTGATATTGGGTCACAAATTTAAAAAATAGATTAATGAAAGAGAATAGATCATCAACTACTAACACAAATATATGTGGGAGCATTTCAAATAATTGAAAATAGATGTCAGGACATCTATTGGTTATCCATTAAAAAAAAAAAAGATATATCTCTTACATCACACCATTCAAAAATAAATTAATTAACTTCCCCTTCCCAGAAACTGGCCTGGTCAGGGTCAAGGCCTGAAGAGCAAGATTGAAGGCCAGCATGGCTGGGATGGACAGAGCTGAAGCCAAGCAGACAGCAGGCCACAGGAGTGGGGCAGAGGAAACGACATGGCAGGGAGATCTGTTATGTCCAGGGCTCTTGGGCAAACGGGGAAATAAAGGAAGATGGTGAGAGCAGGTTTCTCTTTTGGAGAAGGGAGTTGCAAATATGGAAAGTGAGAAGCCTAAAATGAACTGTATAATTTTGGATTGGAGGAATTGGTGTGAACTCAACGTTTTATATATCTGTGTTCTAATTTGGATGCTTGTGCTAAGGTTATATAGGAGCATGCCCTTGTTTTTCGGAAATATACAGTGAAGTATTTAGAGGTAAGGGCTTCATGTCCACAATGGATCAGATGTCTCAAATGGTTCAGAAAAAAAATACTACATGTATATAACATATATGTAAGGTGGGGGACAGAGAGAAGAGATGAAGCAAATGTAATGAAATGATAATAATTGGGGAATCAAGGCACATAGGTTATGGGAATTCATTATGCTACTCTTGCAACTTTTCAGTGAGTTTGAAATTATTTCAGAATAAAAAGTCGTAAAAATAATTTCCAGATGTATCAAAAATCTAAATAATTCTACTTCCTGGAATCTATCCCCCAAATTTCTCACATATACACAAAGATGTATATGTACGAGTTCATATTTAGAAATAATAATTAAAAATGTAAGACATATGCATCAATAGGGAATGGTTAAATAAATTATAGTATATCCATCCATGGAATGGTGTGCAGGCATAGAAAAGAATAAGGTAGATCTGTATGTACTGACAATGCACTGACATGGAGAGATCTCCAGGTTGTATTAAATGGAAAAGCAAGTGACAGACCAAGAGGTAGAGTATGATCCCATTTGTGTTTTTTTTTTAAGTTTTTTAAAAATCTGCTATGGGTGTGAGTTGTGTGTATCTGCGCATAGCTATGTTTATAAACAAATTTTTAAAATGGTCTGAAAGGATACACACCAAGCTATTAACAATGGTTAACTCTAGGGAAGGAGAATAGTATTATACTTTCCAAGTTTTCCATAGTGGCATGTAATACTTTATTATCAGTTGAAAAAAAGCCTAAGTACAAAAAGGCAGGAATGTATACGATACATTCTGAAAGATTTCCTCTCAAGGTGATTATAATATTTACTGCTGGGAATTACCTTGGGTTATCTAGAAAACTCCTAGTCCAAATGCTGCATATAGGGAATTGACCTTCCAGTGGACTGTGCCCAGGAACACTTTATCATTAATTTAATAGAGGATTAGGCAGCCGGCTGAGTCACTCTCTGCTTGCCAGGCCACCGTCCAGAAGTGAATTCCCTTGCAGCTCTCCAAAAAGAGGTCAAACAAGTCCCCAGGGACTCTCAACAGAAAGAAGTTGCCAAAGGCTAAATTTGGCATGCAAGCCAAGCCCTGGACTGGGATAAACTGTGCCAGTGCTTTTCAGTTACGCTTTCAAGACCTCAGTCAGAATATGCAGGACTAGATAGCTAATTTTCAAGAGTGGCTTAGCAGCTCAAATTGGAAACAACCGTTCAAACCAGAGTTTGGGGGTGAACTTGAAAATGTAAAATTCCTCCTTTGCCTCCTTAACCCCTATTATCTCTTATTTAAAGGATATTTAAATTCCCTTTCTTTTCTCTTGCTCCAAGCAATTTATCATAGTGATAATTCCTGCCAACCTGATCAGATTCTGCCATTCTTAAGCAGGAAAGACAGACTAGCCATCTTCTTCATTTTTCTTTTTCTTTTTTAGGTGTAAATGGCCAGTTTTGTATTTAAGTTGCTTTTTTTTGTGGGGGGGAGCTCTTTTTCTTATACAGTGTTATTGAGTTGTAATTCACATACCACCAGATTCATCATTCAAAGTGGATAATTCAGTGGTTTTTAGTATATTCACAGAGTTGAGCAACCATCACCACCATAGATTTTAGAATATTTCATCACCCCAAAAAGAAACCTTTTACCCGCTAGCCGTCACTCCCCATTTCCTCTCAATCCTTCCATCTCTAGGCAACCACTAATCCATTTCTTTCTCTATAGGTTTGCTTATTCTGGACATTTCATATAAATGAAATCATTCAATATGTGGTCTTTTGCGTGTGGCTTCTTTTACATAGCGTAATGTTTTTGAGGGTCATCTATGTTGTAGCATATGTCAATATTCCATTCCTTTTTTTTTTGGCTGCGTTGGGTCTTGGTTGCTGCGCATAGGCTTTCTCTAGTTGTGGCAAGCGGGGGCTGCTCTTCGTTGTGGTGCGTGGGCTTCTCATTGCAGTGGCTTCTCTTGTTGCAGAGCATGGGCTCTAGGTGTGCAGGCTTCAGTAGTTCTGGCTCGTGGGCTCAGAAGTTGTGGCTCACAGGCTCTAGAGCGCAGGCTCAGCAGTTGTGGCGCACGGGCTTAGTTGCTCTGTGGCGTGTGGGATCTTCCCGGATCAGGGATCGAACCCGTGTCCCCTGCATTGGCAGGTGGATTCTTTTTTATGCAGAGCACAGGCTCGGGACGCGCAGGCTCAGCGGCCATGGCTCACGGGCCCAGCCGCTCCGCGGCATGTGGGATCCTCCCGGACCGGGGCACGAACCCGCGTCCCCTGCATCAGCAGGCGGACTCTCAACCACTGCGCCACCAGGGAAGCCCGGCAGGTGGATTCTTAACCATTGCACCACCAGGGAAGCCCTCCATTCCTTTTTGAGGCTGAACAATATTCCATTGTTTGGCTCTATCACATTTTATTTATCAATTCATCATTTTATGCATATTTGAGTTGTTTCCACTTTGGGGCTATTATGAATAATGCTGCTATGAATATTCATGTACCTGTTTTTGTGTGGATATACATTTTCAGTTTTCTTAGGTATATACCTAGGAGTAGAATTGCTGGGTCATACGGTAACTCCATTTTTAACTTTTTTGGGGGGGAAGAAGAGGTTCTCTGGTATTCATTTCTTTTTTTTTTGAATTTTTATTTTATATTGGAATATAGTTGATTAACAGTGTTGTGTTACTTTCAGGTATACAGCAAAGTGATTCAGTTATACAAGTATCAATTCTTTTTCAAATTCTTTTCCCATTTACGTTATTACAGAATATTGAGCAGAGTTCCCTGTGCTATACAGTAGGTCCTTGCTGGTTATCTATTTTAAATATAGCAGTGTGTACATGTCAATCCCAAACTCCCAACCTATCCCTCCCCCCAGTAACCATCAGTTCATTCTCTGAGTCTGTTTCTGTTTTGTAAATAAGTTCATTTGTATCATTTTTTTAGATTCCGCATATAAGCGATATCATATATTTGTCTTTGTCTGACTTACTTCACTTAGTATGCTAATCTCCAGGTCCATCCATGTTGCTGCAAGTGGCATTATTTCATTCTTTTTAATGGCTGAGTAATATCCCATTGTATATATGTAACATTTTTAACTTTTTGAGAAACTGCCAAACTGTTTTCCAAAGCAACTGCACCATTTTGCATTCCCACCAGCAATGTATGTAGGTTCCAATTTATCCATATCCTTTCCAACACTTGATGTTGTCCATTCTTTTGATTATAGCTATTTTGGTGGGTATAAAGTGGTATTTCATTGTGCTCTTGATTTGCATTTCCCCAATGACTAGTGATGTTGAACATATTTTCATGTGCTTATTGGCCATTTGTATATTTCCTTTGGAGAAATAGCTGTTCAAATCTTTTCCCTATTCTTTAGTTGGGTTATTTATCTTTTTATTGTTAAATTGTAAGGGTTCTTTATATATTCTGGATAATAGCCCTTTACCAGATATATGGTTTGCAAATATTTTCTCCCGTTCTTTTCACTTTCTTGATGATGAAGAAGAGGGAATAGTAGAAAGAGGCCATTAATGCATAAAGAGTTTCTTTTTCAGGTGACCAAAGTATTATGGAATTAGTTATGATGGCTGTACAACTGTGAATGTAGTAATATGTATTATATATATTAGTAATGTTATAGTATATATATAATACATTAAAATGGTGGATTTCATGGTACCTGAATTATATCTTAATTTTTTAAGTATAAAAATCACTTTTAAAAGTATCAGCTGATCCACCTGACTTCAAACCTAACATCACCATTTCATTTGAGTTTAACAGTTTTTTACTGGTGCTGCTAGATGCTCAGATACAAAGATGAAAAGACTTTGTCTCTACCTTTAAAGAGCCCAGAGTCTAAAAGGGGAGAACATCATATACATACTTCACTTTAATTGAACTTGGTTAGGACTAAGATAGAGGTGTGCTTTGGGATCATGAGGGCCAAACCAAGAAACCTGGGCTTTCTTCCAGAGGCAGTAGGGAACCATTGAAAGTTTTTAGGCTGGGGATTGACATGATCAGTTTTGTGTTTTAGATTTATCATCCTGGCAGCTGTGTAGAAGACTGAGATGAAGGCAGCATGACTAGCATCAGAGAGGTCAGTTAGGAGACAGTTGAAGTAGTTTGAGTGAGAAGTGGTGGAAGGTTGAATGAAAACAGTGGTGGTAAGAATGGAGAAGAGGAGGTCAGATTCAAACTAATGTTTAATAGGTAAAACTCTATAAAGCTTGGTATGATGATAAATGATGGGGAGGGAGAAGTCTGGGATGACTCACAGATTTCTGGCTTGGGTCACTGGGTGGATGATGGCACCATTAACTGAGAAAAGAAATATAAAAAGAGGAAATTTGTAGGCTTAAATTATAAGTTTAGTTTTGGACAATACTTAGGTAGAAGACACCTGGAAAATGGTCAAGCAAATGTGTCCAGCAGGCAATAACTTTAATCTCTCCCTGATGCAGTTTCCTGATCTATAAAATGGCAGTATAGTAATAAAAATGAACTAACCATATATATGATATATATATCATATATCCATATATGATATATGTAGATCAGAATTTGGTATTAGGGATATTCACCAAATCTGCTTTGGGGAAACTGCAAACTCTATTAACTATTAAATATTTGCCTAGCTTTCTAAAAAAAACAAAAAACCTTGCTCAGTGATATCAGAGGCATGTTTATATTTACAGGTGCAACTTCTTTTAAGCCAACTCAATGAAAATACAAAAAGATCAGTCAGAGATTGATAATTTGCTGCCCCCAAAGACTCAATATAAGATTCTTTTAATTAGGCATTCCTCCTAGTGAATGTAAACCAATTTGCCTTAGAGAAATTAGACTTACATAAATTTCAAAAATAATAGAAGCTAACATTTATTTTGTGCTTGCTGCATGCTAGGCAAAGTGCTAAGCTCTTTATAAGTATTAACTTTTTTATCCTCACAATAACCCTACTGAGGTAGATACTATTAGCATTCTCATTTTATAAAGAAATAAATGAAGGTTTAGAGAGATTAAATAATAGAACCAAGGTCATCAATCTAGTAAGCAATAAAGCCAGGATTCAAACTCAGGTCTCTCAACTCCAAAGCACAGGTTCATGACCAAGAGCTATTATTTTAGAGGTAAAGTCATGGTTATATCCATGCTTAGATCAATTTAATGATCAAAATAACAATCTAATCTCACTTATGTGGAAATTATTGACCCTCCACTATTGCATTCATATCCTTATTCCTCTTTAGCATTCCTAGTTAATTTCCAGATTTACTCTCTAATCTTCATGTGAGGTCTCATTTTCTCTCTGTCCATCTTCCCGTACTCTAATCACATTGTTCTATTCAGCACACAAATTGGAAATGTTCAGTAAACAAGGAAGCTTCTGCCTTGAAATAGCAACATTTATGGCAGTTCTCAGAAGGCCCTTTGTGAAACTCATTCCCTAGCTGTGCTCCTGGATTCAGGACTTACTGTGGCTCAGCCCGGAAGCCCATCAACACGGAAACTTATTGGAGGAGGAGGAAGGGCCAAAGCAAATGTATATTCATGACAAGATGGATCAGTGGTGCCAGAGGAATTTGCTGAGTGAGGATGGAGAAGTGAAGAGCTGTTTGTTCTTCATAAGAGAGCGTGGCTGTGCTTTTTCCAAAAAAAGCTGAGCAGGGTCATCTCTAGCAGTGACACATTTGGGGACATAGAGAATGGGCACAAGAGAATTCTTCACAAATGGAGCTAGGCTGGCAGTCACTGCCAGGGGCTAGCCTAAAGTATGTTTGAATGAGGGCATTTCTGGACTCCTCAGACCCATGTAGATTGTTTAGGCAAGGAACAATCCCTGTCCACGGTTATTCATCTGAATAGTGACCGAAAGTTTTGAGAAGAACCTCACCAAATGATAGAACTTTAAATTAATTTAACATGCAGATTTTTTTAAATTATTGGACTGAAATTATCTTTTCATAATAGCACGGCACTTCAAATAATCAGGATGCATTGTGTTCAGAATCTAATTTCCCAAATGTCAGCATGCTATTCATTTCAAAAGTAATTCACTTGGGACTACCCTGGTGGCACAGTGGTTAAGAATCTGCCTGCCAGTGCAGGGGACACGGGTTCAAGCCCTGGTCCGGGAAGATCCCACATGCCACGAAGCAACTAAGCCCTTTCGCCACAACTACTGAGCCTGTGCTCTAGAGCCCATGAGCCACAACTACTGAGCCCATGTGCCACAACTACTGAAACCCATGCGCCTAGAGCCCGTGCTCCACAAGATAAGCCACTGCAATGAGAAACCTGCACACCACAACGAAGAGTAGCCCCACTCGCTGCAACTAGAGAAAGCTCGTGCGCAGCAATGAAGACCCAGCACAGACATAAATAAATAAATAAATAAAAGTAATTTACTTTGCAGTGTGTTTTTCCCATTACACTCATATGGCAGGAATTATTGAAAATAATAGCCTAGGAACTGGGATCGTCACTGTATCAGCTAAGGGGTCTGACTGGGCTGTTGACAGTGAAGATTATTTCTGTTGAAAAGAGGAGAATTCCACACTATTTCAAAAATAAACATATTTGATGTCTTCTATCAACTACCCCCTGCCTCTCTTTAGCCTCACATATTCCCTCCATTTCTCAAGCCTGTCTGTACATAGTTGCCTGAACATGACTTACTATTTTCACTCTGTGCTTTGCGTGTCCTTCTCCCTGCTTAGAGAAATCTATGCCCTTTCTCTTCCATGTATGCCCATCTAACCTTCAAAACCAGAAGATACCTCTTTTCACGTCTTCCCTAATAATCACATCGCAAGTGTGATCATTTATTTTTTCTAGTTTCCTTATCTATTGCAGCTTTACTCTACACTATACGATATTTTCTTGCAGTTATTAAAATATTTCTTTGGATTTCATCTCAAATTGTGTGTATGCTTTAGCCTCCAGTTCGATTTTACATTTTTTGGAGAGTTCAAGAGCTGTGCCTTTTATTTCTTAACATCCAAGAATAGTACAAAGACTCACATTAACATAAAATAAATACCATACCTGTGATACACTCCAACCAGCCTTATACGTTTGACAGTGATAACAAGAAAGATTTTATTAAACAGGTATCAAATCAATTTCAAAAGATTAAAGATGTAATATGAACATCTAATCTGTCCCTCGTGATTGTTTCATCTAAGAAGTTATTAAAACATTTCTTATGTATGTTTATAGTAATTGCCTTTATAAAATCTCAGTATAACAATTTATTAGCTAATGGATGGAAGGTTCTGTTCTAGAAAACAGCAAGGTCATCTCACTCATTATCAATTGATTATTCAACATTTATTGAGCACATACTATATAGATAACATATAGGAGACACTTAAAAGGACATTAAATTTGCACTCTGTTTGAGAAACCAAGAACCACAAAGCAAAATAAAAACAAAAAAATAACACAAAAAGTTGTCAGTTTAAGTTCTGAATAAGTGAGCCATACAACGTGGTGATGAGTTAGAGGGGTAGGAGAAGAGATATATAAATGAAGGAATAGTCAGCGAACTCTTCTGAAGATGTTATGATATAAATTTAGCCTGAAAGGATGGGCAAGGGAGAGACAATAGGCCCAGAGACAAGAAAGTAAATGCCATGTTTGATTGATGGTGTTTGGTCTATCTCTATGAAAGGGTATAGAAAACCTTCTTAAACATCACAAGACACTATTATTCAACATAGTTTTGGAAGTTTTAGCCACAACAATCAGAGAAGAAAAAGAAATAAAAGGAATCCAAATCGGAAAAGAAGTAAAGCTGTCACTCTTTGCAGATGACATGATACTATATATAGAGAATCCTAAAGATGCTACCAGTAGAGCTAATCAATGCATTTGGTAAAGTAGCAGGATACAAAATTAATGCACAGAAATCTCTTGCATTCCTATACACTATGATGAGAAATCTGAAAGAGAAATTAAGGAAACACTCCCATTTACCATTGCAACAGAAAGAATAAAATACCTAGGAATAAACCTACATAAGGAGACAAAAGACCTGTATGCAGGAAACTATAAGGCACTGATGAAAGAAATTAAAGATGACACAAACAGATGGAGAGATATACCATATTCTTGGATTGGAAGAATCAACACAAAAATGAACATCACAAGACATCTTTATTATTATTGTTTTGAACAATAAAAACTAATTTAGATATCTTCTTTCTGGTGCTGTTTGTTCCTTCCTGCATTTCTGGGCTTCTATCTCAGATTCTTTGGACTTCTACTTGAAGAATTCTTTATACTATTTCTTTTAGTGTATATCCGCTGACTGTGAACTCTGTAGGTTCTTATTTTTATGAAGATGTCACTGTTTTACCTTAATTTTTGACGAATATTTTTTGTTAGGATTCTAAGTTTGCTGTAATCCTTTCCACTCTAAAGATGTAATATCACTGTCTTCTGGTTTCCATCATTTATTTTGGAAAAGTTAGCTGTCTGTTTTACTGTAGCTCATTTGAAGATAATGTACCTTTTTTCACTCTGGCTAATTTTAACATTTTTATATTAGCATTTAGTTTTCAGTGGTTTGACTAAGTGTGGTTTTCCTTGTATTAATCCTGCTTCAGATTCATAGAGTTTATTGATTCTGTACCTTAATGTCTTCTGTTAGTTTGGGGAAATTCTTGGCTAATATCTCTTCAAATGTGGCTCTTGCTGCATTCCTTGTCTGTGTTCCTTCTGAGACTCCAGTGATAATCATAATAATATCTTTCATTGTGTCCCATATGTCTCTTACATTCTTTTCTCTATATTCCATACTTTTTTTCTCTGTGCTTCAATCTGGATATTTTGTACTGCTGTATCTTCCCATTCAGTAATCTCTGCTGCTAGGTCTAATACTGTTAAACCCATCCATTGGATTCTTAATTTAGTTATTATACTTTTTAATTCTAGGATTCACAATTAATTCTTTTTTATTAACACCAGTTCTCTACTGTAATTCTCCATATTTTCATCTAATTCCTTAAACATACTAACTACATTTTTTTTTTTTTTTTACAACTGTGACTAAATAAATAATACAAGTATGTTTGTCCCCTATAGGTTTACTTCCATGGTCTGTTTTGTCTCTTGATTTTCAGTCATTTGGTCCTGTTTCCTGGCATTATTGATTTTTCTTTTTTTTTTTTTTTGAATGCTAGACTTTATAAAATTTTAAGACTCTGGATGATGGTACTCTCCTCCAAAGAAGAATTCACCTTCTGGCAGTGAGATACACTTCAGGCATATCACCTTTATCCAGGTAAGACTGGCTTGCCCTAATTCAAGGGCATAGCCCTTTCAGGACCTTTACTTAAAAACCTTCTTTGTTTATCAGAGTCCTTTCTCCTTGACAGACCCTGTAATGGTTAATTTTATGTGGCAATTTGACTGGGCTAAGGGGTGCCCAAATAGCTGATAAAACATTATTTCTGGGGGTGTGTGTAAGGGTGTTTCCTGGAGACATTAGCATTTGAATCAGTAGACTGGGTAATGAAGATTGCCCTCACCAAAATGGGCAGGGATCATCCAATCTGTTGAGGGTCTGAATAGAATAAAAAAGTGGAGGAAGGGTGAATTCTCTCTCTCTCTCCCTCCTCTTCTTGAGCCAGAAGGTTCATCTTCTCCTGCCCTCCGACATTGGTGCTTCAGGTTCTTGGGCCTTCAGATTCCAAGGCTTATACCAGTAGATCCCCACTCTCAGGCCTTCAGCCTCGGACTAGGAGTTAATCATCGGTTCCTCTGGTTGTCAGGCCTTCAGACTTGAACTAAATTATGCCACCATCTTTCCTGGGTCTCCAGCTTGCAGATGGAAGATCATGGGACTTCTTGGCCTCCATAACTCCTTGAGCCAATTTCTATAATAAATCTTGGGAATTCCCTGGCAGTCCAGTGGTTAGGACTCTGCACTTCCACTGCAGAGGTCACAGGTTTGATCCCTGATTGGGAAACTAAGATCCCACAAGCCACACAGCCAAAAAGAAAAAAAAAAGAATTGCTATAATAAATCTGTTCTTTTATCTATCTATCTATCTATCTATCTATCTACCTATCTATCTATCTATTCATCCATCCTATTGGTTCTGTTTCTCTGGAGAACCCTGACTACTACAGACTATGAACTCCAACCTTTGTCTCCCAGGACAATCTTAAAATAATACTACTAGTACTAATACTACCACCGTTATGGATAATAAAAACATTTAAACATTTTTTACTAATGTTCTGCTTCTCTGTTTTATAGTTGGACTACATCTACGTTGTCGGAGCATATAGCCATTATATATCATACTCTCTCTCCTTTAACCCTCACTTGGTCTTAGTTATACCAGAAACTGTATTTGATGCTCACCGTCAATCCTTATGTTGATGTCTCCCCAGTCATTTTGTTTGTCTGAAGCTCATTTGCCAGTATATTTCTCAGGAAAGGCTCATGGGAATAATATTTTTTGAGTTCATAGATGTTGAGTTCATAAATATCCAGTAATTTTATTAGAATTTGTCATTCTGTGTTTGTGGTATATTCTATCAGTGTATCATTTCAAATTTTTTTTTCCAGAAAGGTTTTCTAAATATAGCTTTAGTATTAGTTCTGTTCCCTTACTTTTGTTTTCTTCTTTAGGGACTTATGTCATCTGTATTTTGGATCTTCTTATCATCTATATTTTGGATCTGCTTGGTTACTCTTCAATATCTGTCACTTTCTTTCAAATCCTTTTTTGTCTCTTCATCTAAAATTTTTAAAAAGTATTTTATTCTATTTTACTGATTTCTCTTCAGGCACTACTGTTCGATTTATTTGCTTTTATTTCCTTTCTAGAATACTCTTTATTTCTTAAATTATTGTTTCTTTATTTCTTATTATTTCCTGAATCCAATCACTTCTTCTCTGAGTTTCAAATTCTTATTTCTGTTATTTCATATATTTTATTATTTTCTTAATGTCTTTTAGCTCATTTGGAACTACTAGGTTAACTCTCGTTATCTGTTTTGTGGGTATGTCTTTCTGGAGTGCTTTCATTGTCTGTAGGGATGTTACTCAGCTTTGTCTCCCCTTCTTTTTCTTTATAAAAACTATGCAGCCTTGATATTTTTCTGTTGCTTCTTTAATGTGAAATTAGTTTTCCTGAATTTTTGTTATAAGGTGGTGTTCAAGAAAGCTTTCCTTGGGGACATCCCTGGTGGCACAGTGGTTAAGAATCTGCCTGCCAATGCAGGGGACTTGGCTTCAACCCCTGGTCAGGGAATTAAGATCCCACATGCTGTGGGGCAACTAAGCCCATGCGCCACAACTACTGAGCCTGCGTGCCACAACTACTGAAGCCTGTGGGCCTAGAGCCCGTGCTCTGCAACAAGAGAAGCCACTGCAATGAGAAGCCTGTTCACAGCAACAAAGAGTAGCCCCTGCTTGCCACAGCTGGAGAAAGCCCCACACAGTAACAAAAACCCAACACAGCCAAAAATAAATAATTTTTTTTTTTATTTACAAGAAACCTTTCCTTACTTCACAGAACTTCCTCTCTTGATTTTGAGGACTGTCAAAAGATAAGGCAACTTGCTTTATAATATTACACCACTTTGGTCTGGAGCTTTTCTTTCCCTCCTCTCTTGTCCATGTCCCATTCAACTTTTATTCTACTCCAAGTAGTTTCTCTTTGGTTTGGGGTTCTGTCCTGCAAAGCAGTTGTTTTTCAGAGCTCATAGGAGCTAGGCTGCTCCAGCTTCATCAGATCTTTTTTCCCATGGGCTTTATACTGGTTTTGGTCAAACCTCTCCCAGTTTCAGCTGATGTTCTCAAATTGCCTTGGCCTCTTCTCAGTCGATACCTATTGGCTATTTTGGAGTCCTCCTGTTCTCAGATCTAGGTGCAACTTCCTTATCCTTTCTCTCACACAGACACTGATACCATGCAGATCTTGGGGCTATTGATGGTTTGTACCCTCCTACTTGTATTTTGGAGTTCGTGAGGATACTTTGTTCTTGGTTTTGTTGTAAATGTTGTTCATGGGTTTTAGGTTTTGCTATCCATTTGTTCTCTCTGTTTCTATGTAAGGATTCAGAGAGAATGAAAGTCTATGCTACTGATGCTGTCATCTTCCCAGAATCCTCTCCTGAGTTAATTCAGTTATAAGTGTATTTTGTATTACAGTTCCTGTGGGAGACTGCTCATAACTTATGGGTGTTGACATTTTGCTTCTACTTGGGTCTGGGAAGGTTAAGGGCTTTAAATCTTAGCTGTTTATGATACCACAATTAATGACCAAACATAAGGAAGCTAAAAATATGAACATAGTAAATTGCCAACTCACATGAATTTTAAAAAAAAACAAAAAAACGCAACATTTATATTTAATTACAGCAGAAATATTTCTGAGGATTTGGGGATTGCTTTTAACAACAAATAAAAGAAACCATTTGTGTATATATACTCAGAATTAACACAATGCAGCTTTCTTTTATGGGGTACATATGCATAAATAACTTGCATAAAAGCTCCATAGGAAATAATATATTTGCATATATTGTTGTGAATTGTATTTAAATTTTATTACTCTCGTAGTTAGGAAATTGTAACAACTGGCAAAAAAAAATTGATTTTCAGTAGGCAAGCAGTCAATCGATACTATCATTAGCTCTAAACAGAGTCTAGCATATGGACCTTTAGAACTAAAAAAAGTCCCAAGTGGTCATCTTGCCCAGACCACAGCCTCAAGAATCTTTCCAACGCAACATGTTTAAGTACAAACAATTTTTCTTTTATTGAAGTATAGTTGATTATATAGTATAGTATAGTGTATATATATAGTATAGTTGATTATATAGTATAGTATAGTGTATATATATAGTATACTATATACTATAGTATAGTATATATAGTATAGTATAGTGTTATTTTCAGGTGTACAGCAAAGTGATTCAGTTTTATATATATTCTTTTCCATTACAGGTTATTACAAGATATTGAATATAGTTCCCTGTGCTATTCATATTCTTTTCCATTACAGGTTATTACAAGATATTGAATATAGTTCCCTGTGCTATACAGTAAGGCCCTTGTTGTTTATCTATTTTATATATAGTAGTATATATCTGTTCATCCCAAACACCTAATTTATCCCTTTCTCCCTCCACCTTACCCCTTTGGTAACCATAAGTTTGTTTTCTATATCTAGTACAATTTTTAACTATTAACAATATCTGTAAGAAATAGGTTTTTGGTTTTGCTATCTAGTTTTTCTACCAGATGAACTAAGGTGTTCTGACAACAAGCATAACCAACAGAAACAATACCTAAGCATGACTTCAAAAAATTATGATAGAGCTATAGTAGCTAGGAAACAGCAGCACAGATAGTGCAGTGAAAAGGAATAGTTGAATAGCCAGGGGTAACTCTAGGGCCATGTTATGATGCTATGCAAGTGGCATTGCACATGGTTGCCATAGCTACAGAGCTGCACAAGCTATAGACACGCAGACCCTGTGTACCCACCCACTCTGCTGCCACTGCTTTCCACACCTGCCCCTCTGAGTTTTCTACAGCTCCAGCGTAAGGAGAAAAAGGCCATATGGCTTAAATCAAAATATTTTTTTCACTTCTAAAAATCAGAATACCAGAGATTCAGAGCAGAAGGTAAGGAAGCATTGGAAAACACTTCTTTCCCAAGGGTCAGGAGGTTTCAGAACATCCATTCCAGGAGGAAAGGCTGGTGACCTTTAGTCACCCACCTCCATGTCTACTTTCGTGTTCCTTTTTACCCTCTCTATTCTTCTCCTGGCAACACAGATCCTGTCTCTCGCTGCCTTCCCCACCCCCAACTCCCTGTCTTGACAGCAGCACCAGGGAGAATTATAATATTATTCGAAGGAATATATGTGGGTTAAAGTGCTAGAGTAGGGATTAGATATTTTGGTAATCTGTTTTCTTCCACAGGGATTAAAGAAATTACTTTGGATGACACTGACAGCTTTAAAGCAAAATCAGGATAAGCTAAAGGAAAAAAATGGTCGTTGGGGGTAGACATTGGGGAGAAAAAACAAAGAACAGAAAAGAGAAGCATCTTGGGTATAATTAGGGAGGTCCCTAGGTATCACCCTGAATTTGGGGGTGGAGAGGTGGGCAATGAGAAACACATGTTGGGGAGGGTGCCCAGGGGGCATTTAATTTTCCCTGGTGTACTCTTCCTGGTGAAATAACTTGTACTTGGTCAACTGGGGGACTTACTTCTTCACATTCATGACTATCATAATGCAAATCAAATGGTTGAGGTACTTTCTGAACCTAGGGATTTCACATGAAGTCTCTGGACCCTTTACGCACACATTCTTTCTCTGCTCATCCCATATAAGCCAATCCTGTCCTAAATATATTAAAATGGTGTGGCAGAGAGGAAAGGTGGCTTTGCTGTTTGCATTAGTTTCCTAGTTAGTTGCCATAACAAAAAAACACAAACTGGGTAACTTAGAACAACAGAAATTTATTCTCTCACAGTTCTGGAGGCTGGAAGTCCAAAATCCTACTTCCTCTGAAACCTGCTGGTGAATCCTTCCTTGCCTGGTCTTAGCTTCTGCTGGTTTGCCTGCAATCCTTGGTATTCCTTGGCTTGCAGATATATCACTCCAATCCAGCATTATCGTGTGGAGGTCTCCCTGTGTCTCTTCACATGGTGTTGTTTTTTAGAAGGACACACAGCAAACTGGATTAGAGGCCCACTCTACTTCAGTATGACCTCACCCCTGACCTCTTACACAATCTGAGCTTAGTTATTCTTTTAAGAAAAATGTAGTTTATTATATTTCAAGCAGCATTTCTATGTGCAGGGACTTGGGAATGGGGCTATTTTATTTTATTTTATTTTTGTGGCCACACCTCGCGGCTGGCACGATCTCAGTTCCCTGACCGGGGATTGAACCCATGCCCCCTGCAGTGGAAGCGCAGAGACCCAACCACTGGACTGCCAGGGAAGTCCCTGGGGCTCTTTTAAATTACCTCCATTCTCCATATTGAGCAGAATTTCCTATACCTTTTAAGATGAATAGCCTTTAAATGAATGAGTTCAATAAGATGATAGCTAGTAGGTTATGAAGAGTCAAGAAAGATTTTTTTAAAGAGGAGAGACATGAGCATATATACATGTGCACAAGGAAAGAGACAACGGACAAGGGAGAAATGGAAGATATGGGAATGAGAGGGAATAATTGTGTAGGAACAAGGCTAGAATCAAGAATGGAAGATCTTAGGATTTGGACCACAGGCAGAGGGATTAGCTTTGAACAAGAGTAGCTTCACCTCTTCCTTAGGAACAGGAAAGCAGGAAACAAAGCGTGCAGGTTTATTTACGTGCTTGGAGAGAGTCTGGAAATTGGGGCCAGATACCTCTCCTTTCTCTGAGGTTGGATGTAAGGTGAGCGATGGAGATGGAAGCCTGGGGAGCATTGAAGCTTCGCAGTATCAGCTATGAGGAGTAGGAGAGTGAGTCAAATATGTATATACAATGGAATTCTAAATAGACACACTGAGGTTGGAAACCATGCATTTATAATGCCACCAATACAGTGGCTAGGTAACGTATTTAGGGCTGGTTAAACCCTAAACTGCCCATGTATAGGAGTAGAGAAGTACACGGTTGGGTTGGTAGAGGGTTAGAGTTTGCAAGGCAGTCACAAATAAAGAACAATCAGGGAAGGGTACAGAGGATGGGGAGCAAGTGGATGAAGTGATGAAATACAGAAGTTGAGCTGACCATGAACTAAACCCATCCTCAAATGATAACACGAAAATGGAACACACTGGACCATGGTTAGTGACAGTGCCCCAGTGGCACAGTGAGACCTCTAGAAATGGAAGCATCACTCAGGATGCAGTGTTGTTGCTGTGAACAGGTTTTCTTCCTATCCCTTAGGTAACAACTGCCCTGTCATTGTGATGACAAGTACGCTCTGTTTTTGCTTTTGCTAATCTTGATACACAGATTCACTGTCTCCAGAAGTCTTTAAGCTCCCCAAGCGTGAGCATGAGGTTGGTGTGGCCCTCATTCACCCCTATTGGGCAGAGCCCTTGTACCAGGCCATTATATAGGCCTTTGACCTTTGGATCAGGTATCCAGCCTTGACCCAATCAGCAGAGGCCAGGGTGATGCGGTCACATGGCAGGCCTGTACTTGATGCATAAGGGACCTCTCAGAAAGGTCAAAGACTTTCCACAGTACTTTCCAGAAGGAATAAAACTGCAGGCAGAACTGTTCTCATAAACATTGGAATAGCATTTCGCCTCCTGGACTTCATGACAGATCTCCATCCATTTCTTCTCTCCAATTTAGGGAGCTGGACACAGTTCAAAAAATTCCCTATATAGAGCACCTCATTTTGTAAGTTGCGTATGTTACATCTGCTTGGAATTTACTCCACCCACACCCCCTATTCACATACACACATAAATTAGCATATATATATATACACACACATACATGTATATATATATACACATACATATATATATATATAAAAATCACCCCTAGCTCCCATTTTTGAGATGGAAATAAATTATTTTCTACACGTAGTTGTCTTCCTGGCATGCTGACGTTAACAATAGTAACATAGAATCTTCCAAAGTGTGATAAAACGAATGGTTTCAGTTTCAAGGTGAGATTTTTTTTTTTACCACTTAATATAAAACATTTTGGCAATGTCTCTCAATTTATACTATCTAGAGCAGGGTTCTGCAAACTCTTTCTGTAAGGGACCAGATAGTAACTATTTTAGGTTTTATATCACAAACACTATCCATCACAACCACTCAACTCTCTCATTGTAGGACTAAAGCAGCTGTAGACAATATGTAAATCAATGAGTATGGCTGTGTTCCAGTAAAACTTTATTTACAAAAGCAGGCAGCAGGCTGGACTTGGCCCAAAGCTGTAGTTTACCAATTCCCAGTCTAGAGGATAATTATTTATGGTTTCTTCTGTTTGGCTGGGTAAGAGCTGAACCTCCCAATAGTAGTGGTTTTTCTAACACATGGCCTGGAGGTTCACTGTTCTATTGACTTTCCTTACGTTGATTAAGTTATTCAATAATAAATAATTGAAGGTCACCACATCACACAACTCTGGAGTCATGCAGTGCCTAGCCTGTGTGGCCAAATGCAGCAGCACTGAGTGTATTTAAAGTGATTTTTCTGCTGTTGCAATCTGAGACCAGATTAAAGCAAAGGAATAGGTAGTGTGTTCATTCATTTATCCATCCCACGTATTAGTTCAGACACTGTGGCAACTGCCAATAAATGTATCAAACAAGGTCCTTGTCCTCAAGGAGCTTGTGGTTTAGTAAGGTGTTTGCTAGGACTGCCATAACAAAGTACCACAAACTAAGTGGCTTTAAAAAAACAGAAATTTAATGTCTCAGACTTCTGGAGGCTAGAAGTCTGAAATTGAGGTGTTAGCTGAGCCACGCTCCCTCTGAAACCTGTAGGGGACAGTCCTTCATAGCCTCTTCTTAGCACCTGGTGGTTTGCCTGCAATCCTTATAACTACAGCTCTTTAATTTCTGCCTCTGTCATCACATGGCATTCTCCCCTTGTGTGTC
Source organism: Neophocaena asiaeorientalis asiaeorientalis (assembly GCF_003031525.2). Taxonomy (NCBI): domain Eukaryota; kingdom Metazoa; phylum Chordata; class Mammalia; order Artiodactyla; family Phocoenidae; genus Neophocaena; species Neophocaena asiaeorientalis. The sequence continues at coordinate 15,207,359 of NW_020174923.1, forward strand.
TGTGTCTCTGTCTCCTTCCTCTTCCATTAAGGACCCCTGTCATAATAGATTCAGAGCACACCCTACTCCGGTATGACCTCATCTTCTTTGAACTAATTATATCTGCAACAACCCTGTTTCCAAATAAGGTCATATTCTGAGGTACCGGGAGTTAGGACTTCAACCTATCTTTTTAAGGGGGACACAATTCAGTCTATAACACAAGGCAAGAATAAATGTGAAAACTTAACAGTTGCTATGATGGAAGTCTGTGTCAAGTACATGGTGAGGCCAGGGAGAGAGGGGATGAGTTTTACCCGGGAGAGTCAGAAAAGGTTGTATGGGCTTCCCTGGTGGCGCAGTGGTTGAGAGTCCGCCTGCCAATGCAGGAGACGTGGGTTCGTGCCCCGGTCCCGGAAGATCCCACATGCCGCAGAGCGGCTGGGCCCGTGAGCCATGGCCGCTGAGCCTGCGCTTCCAGAGCCTGTGCTCCGCAACGGGAGAGGCCGCAACAGTGAGAGGCCCGCGTACCGCAAAAAAAAAAGGTTGTATGGATGAGGTGAAGCTTGAGCAGATTTTGGAAAATGATGTTGAACGTTTGCCAGGTGCAAATGGGGTGTGAGTTGGGCCTGGGGAATGGAAGAGCATCCCCTGTCCGAGCAGCAACAGGCAGTAAGGAGTGTGACATAACCAATTTCACAGTGTTCCACCACAACTCGAAAGGGGCTTAGGCTTCCTGTTTTCCAGAGAAATAAAAATGAGGTCTAAACACTTTGGCTAGTGATGCCCCTGTGCCAGTTATTCAGGCAGCTTCAAAATTTCAATATACACTTTGTTGTACAACAGAAACGAATACAACATTGTAAAGCCATTATACTACAGTAAAGATATATATAAAAAAATTTTCAGTGTAGGAGGGGCACAGGGAGATAATCTAATTGGAAGGTGGGTGACTTATCAAAGCTACCTTTGCATGATGAACACATTAGTTTTATTTAGTTTTACTTAGTTTGCCTGTTATAGACTAATAAAGATAGCAATGTTGTCTAAAGATGCCTTCACTGGCGCTTCACATATAATGGAGAAAATGTCAATTGCATATTTCAAAGAATAAGCACACCCAGGGGTGGCTTGAAGGGGCAGTGATGGAGACTATGAAAAGGGGCAAACCCTCCTCCTGGCCTGTCACCCATTCACATCCCTAGTGATTGAGTGTTGTTTCTGTTCCAGACACTGTGCTAAGTGATTACATGCATTATATCTCATTATCTCCAATTTATAGATGCAGGCAGTGAGATTTAGAGAGGTTAAATACATTGCCCTACTCAAACAGCTAGTGATTTCATTTTAATGATAATCTTAAAAACTATAATAAATGCATGAACTAGAATTCTGCACTGTCCAACACGGTAGCCATTAGCCACATATGGCTTTTTAAATGGAAATTAATTTAAAATTCTGTTCCTGGGTTACGCTAGTCCCCTTTGCTCAATAGCCACATGTGGCCAGGGGCTACCATATTGGACAGGGCAGATATAGAACATTTTCACTAAGAATAAGATAAATACTTTATCACTGAGTACAGCCTCGTGATTTTGTTCATGTTTGCTTTGTGTTTGTGATCATATTGACACGATGTAGCATTCTCCAGTTGGCCCCAGGCAAATAAGACAAGACTAGAGCTGGCCTTAGTATGTGAATGATGCCCTACCACTGTATTAATGAAGGTAACCTAATAGTTCAAATAAAGAAAAATTGAGAGATCATTTTATAAATGCACCAACATCCAAAGAGCCTGCCCTGTGGCAATCAGTAGCATGTTTACTTTGTAATCAGATACATAGTCGCAGCAAAATAACATTATTCGTCTCATTAAATTAGTATTGTCAATTTAAATATCATTGGCTCCATAGTTTTATTTAAATTTAGTCTGGAAAAAAAAAAGCCTTTGGTTTATAAGAACTATAACTATTAGGAGTTTGCACCTAGTTTTATTTGTGTACATTTTAAGATAACATTATACTAAGGATAATTTAAGTAAATGTAAGGATCCCTGGAGAATTTTCATTCCTCTTAGAAGAATTCGTTATATTACCCAAGATTGAGAAACACTATGAAAGCCTTTAGGGTGAAGGAGGCTGAACACTTTACCTGTAACACACAGTCCCAGGCCCACGGAGCTGTGTGACTGTCAGTATCCTATCAAATCCAGATGAACTAGAGCCCTCTTGGCACCAGTATGCCATAATTCTACCCAGGGATATATTAGGCTATAACTGCAGCAGCTGGCAAAACTTCACACTGATGAAGCATTTTACTCCACGATTTTCTAATCACTCCCCTGTTTTAGAATCCCGTTAGTAAAACTTGATTTACACTCTTCATAAATACCAAAATTTCCACCACCACCACCCCTTCCTAGCTCTTAATATGCAGAAGATGTTTGCAGTGAGGAAGACCACAAAGCAAGACTTCCACTTCTCATTTTCTGGCTCATGAATATTTTTTTCCCTGTCTTAATCAGACCAACTATTCTCAGGCATCTCACTGATGGGAAATAGGACTCAAGAGCGTCATTTTCATATTACCACTTCCCAATGCTTTACTGAAAGATTTCGTGTCTTCTCACTTAATCCTTGGCCTCCAGCTTTCCCCTTGAAATCTGCAGATGAATTTCACACTCTCTGAGGCAAACACTGCTTTTCTTGCCATAAATGAGAAACAGGCGTTATCTAGGCCGAGCTATCTCACTGGGTGCACCCCAGGGCTACGGTCAGCTCAAGCTGGTCTTTTCACTGTGATTGCAATAGTCAGAGAAGCCCATTCAGGCAACTTCTTCATCACTGGGGAAGTAAACTATTATTTTTAGTAGTATTGTATATTACATTGAGACCCCTTATTTATGTTGTTGCACTGTATATGTACCCCCAGAACCTTGACTGAATTTCTTACCTCTCATTTCTGAAAAATGCTTGGTAAATATTCCCACTATTTTCTGCAAAGTGAGAAAAGAAGACACAGCTTCTTATGTAAGCGGCAAATAAGCTCCCCAAACCCATGAACCAGAAGGATACTTCAAAGTGCTGCTTACCACCTTTGAATATACCCCAAAGACATGCAAACTAACACTGAGAAGAGTTTTTAAAAATCCACTTCCCTCCCCTTGGGAAGGTGTTTCTGGTTGTTAAGTAAGTAAAGCCATCTTTTCCTCAGATTTTTGCAAGTGTAGTTAATTATAATTGTTGACGTTCAATTATGCTAAGCTAGTGATAGTAGTCACCATTTATTTGGTTCTTACTCTGTACCAGATACTCTGCCAAGCTATTTACGTATATTATTTATTCCTTACATAGTGAAGGTAAGTAGTATTACCTCTATTTTATAGATTTAAAAAACCAAACAAGAAACGGGGAAGTTAGATATTAGTCTGAGGTCACATAGGTACTAAATGTTGGCATCAAGATTTGAATTCAGAACTTCCTGAAATCCCAAGCCCACACTCTTTTTTTTGTTTTTTGTTTTTATCTTAAAACAATACACATTTATTAGCTTTCTGTGGGTTAGAAGTCTGGCATGGAGTGGCTGGGTTTTCTGGTCAGAGTCTCACAAGGTTACAATCAAAGTGTTGGCAGTTGCATTCTCATCTGGAGCTTGGGGTCCTCTCTGAAGCTTCAGAGCTGTTGCCAAGCCCACACTCTTAGCGTCACAAACAATAATACAATATAATAAGGCTTTATGTAATAATGAGCCATATTTGAGTTAATTTGTTGTTACTCCTCAACCAAAGCATTCTGATTTCCAATATTTACTTCCCATTTTTGGGAAAATGTCAAAATAAGTTTCACTACGGTCAGTTGCAGATCATTCTTAAGGGTATCTCAGGGTATTGGCAACTCCAATACCCTTCACAAAGTACCTTTTTTTTTTCTGCTCAGTTCACGAGGTTTGGCCCCAAATCCCCAAAGCATTTTCATCTGTAGTCAGAGAGCCCTTTTATGAAGAGAATTGATTCCCCTTTTCATCCTAAGGTGAGCTCTCAACAGTGCTCTGCAATCAGGACTTCACTTCTCCAAGTGGGGGTCGCCTTTGCGGGAGAGTTCAGCTACCAACAGCTGGGCATCCACGGGACAGGAGCAGAATAATGAATTGCCTACTTGAAGATTCAAGGGGAATTTTGAGGGCATGGATTTTTTCCAGGTTCTTGGTAAGCAACCTAATTTCAGTTAATAAAAAATTACTGATCTTTAGAAAAACACAAACAAGGTTTAAATTCAGGTTACTTTTCGAAGATCTTAGTATTTATTTTGAGTATTATTAGGTAAGCTTTGATAATTAACTCTATAAACCCTAAACTAGCCTGTTTGTTGTAAAATCAGCTATACCCTCCCCCCCACCCTGCCCCCAACTTCAGGCTCAGGGGCAGACTCAGAAAGCCTACCTACTCCTTATTATTTCTTGCCCCTTATCAGTTTATTTAGGGGGAAATGTATCCCAAAGAGAAGAGTAACAGTCTGGCAGGTACTGACTAGATAGTTATCTCCTATGCTATAAAACCTCTTCCATAAAATTTATCTATTGTGGAATTTGTGATGTTTGTTATGAACTTGTCCAAAGTTTGTATTTGCACCCTGAATTGAAAGGATTTGCTAGGCAAATAAATAATGTCTACATAATTGTAACTTGTAAAGAAAAGATCTTAAACTGAAGGGAAATAAACATGTCTTTTGCTATGAACTGTATTGTGTTTCCCCAAAATTTGTATGTTGAAGCTCTAACGCCCAGTGTGACGTATTTGGAAGTAGGGCCTTTAAGAGATAATTAGGTTTAGGTGAGGTCATGAGGGTGGGATCTGTGAAGGGATTAATGGGCACCAGAGAACTTGCGTGCTCTCACTCTACCTTGAGCACCCAGCTAGACGGGGTCGTCTGCAAACCAGGAAGAGAACCTGACCACGTTGGCTCCCTGATTTTGGACTTCCAGCCTCCAGAACCGTGAGAAAATTAATTTCTGTTGGTTAAGCCGCCCAGTTTATGGTGTTTTGTTTTGGTAGCCTGAGCTGATAAATACATCATTCATTACTTTAGAAGCACCTATTTGTATGCAAAGATAATAATTTTACAGTTATCATTTGTGTGTACATTCATTAGAGGAGAGATAGGACCTCTCCATGGCAACGCTTTTATGATACCCTTTAACTTGGAAGTGATAAAAGTGCCCTTTAAAAAATAGTATAGGGCAGCTTTTTCAATAGTTTGGACAGAGTTGTAGCCAGCTAGTCAGAATTTGTGAAGTTTTATTCTTTTGCCCCAAAACTCTAAAGCAGTTATTATGTATCATAACACATGTTATAGCCTATAAGACACATGGGCATATTTCTCACAGCAGAATGGTGTGTTTATTGCAAGAACATTAAAATGGAATGGATTTATGTGGATAATCATTGAAGTTGGGTATCGAGTACATGGGGTTCATTGTATTAATTATTATGTATCATAACACATGTTATAGCCTATAAGGCACATGGGCATATTTCTCACAGCAGAATGGTGTGTTTTATTGCAAGAACATTAAAATGGAATGGATTTATGTGGATAATCATTGAAGTTGGGTATCGAGTACATGGGGTTCATTGTATTATTCTCTCTACCTTTGTGGATGTTTCAAAATATTGATGATACAGAGTTTTAAATGAATATACACATATGAGCTAATGGGTGGACAGATTCACTTTGCAATATGTGTGGTTGCTTAGTTGTGTGTTGGTCCATAACCATTTTTAAAAATGGAAAAAAACAACCTCCTGGTTTCTTCTTAAAAAGTGCAAACTGTGCCAGCTGATTTGAATGAGAGGGAATGGTTTTCCGCTTTATTTTCACAGCTGTCTTATCAGTTTCCTAAACTCAATTAGGGTGGAGCACAGGAATTTCACTATGGGGGGACTAAGGGCTTTGTTGTTGTGGTTTGAAGATAATGTTATCTTCCCAGGCTAACCTCTTGGAGTGAAGACATTTCCCCACAGGGGAAAAAAGTAGGGCCTTAAAGATGTCTTCATAGAGTTTGCTGAGTGGTTGAAGCTTAACAGTCTATGGAGAACTCTGTCAGCCTCGTGGGAAAATGATTTGGTATTCAATTGTTTTCACTTGGGCACTTTCCCAGACTAGATAAAGCCTCTCCATTCCATCCTACCCCTCCTCCACCCTAAAATGCCCTGAACCTTAGGTGTGGCAGACTTGCTTTTGTTCAGGATGAAGTAGGGCAAGAGCTATCAGGTAAATAAGGAAAGTACCCTTTCAGTTTCTTGCCTGCTGACGGCATGCCTGTGTTCCCTTGGCTATAGTGTAGAAATGAGAATTTCCACAATTTTAAAGGGAGTGTCTGTTACTGTTCATTATGAGCTGAATCATTATTTAGGTTCCTGACCTCTTTACACGATCTGGATTTTCATGCCTGTGAGATATGAATTGAGCCGAGGACTTTTTTTTTTTTTGCAGAGTTTTCATTTTACTCATAACCTAGTTTTAGACTGGAGATGTGGGCGGTGAGTATCCAGGCCCTTCGTAAGGCATTACACAATCTATTCGAGTTATACAGAGTGGATAGAAAAGTGCCTATAACCCACTTATTTAAAAGTGTTTCATAATATAGACTCAAAAACCTTAGAAAATTCTTCAGGGCATGGAATTCTTGACAGTGTTTCTTGATGGAAGAGAAGAATTCTCAATTAAATACTCGCTGCTCCTATAGTTCACAGGGTAGAAGGGGAAAGGAGGGTAAGGTGACAGACTAAGGGCATGAGGAATGCTTTGCCCTTGGGACTTGTCAACCACTTATTGGTTCAAAGGTTTGAACCCCAAACCTAGAAAAGATTCCCATATTTGGGGGATTGCAGTTAGTATATCATAACAGATTTTCATCAGAAATTTTCATTGAGTGATAGAAATAATTAATGCAATCTGAAACTTAATTTGGAAGTGCCTCATCCCCCCTTAAAAAAAAAAAACAACTAAAAAAAAAAAAAAAAAAAAAAAAAAAAAAAAAAAAACAAATTTTCATTAAGATGAAAGCATACATTAAGATCTTCTCTTTTCCTTTGTCTCTCCAGAATTTTTAAGGGAAAGTTATTTTCTGTGCTTTCATCATCATGAATCACATTTTGAGAGCTCATAAGTTATGTAGCAATGTCATTAGACAGTTGGGGAAATTATGTAGCAATTTATGAGTCATAATGGTCCTAGATTTCAAGGATCTTATCTTTTGCTAATTTATTAAATATTTGAGTCCCTGCTATGTGCTAGGCACCATTCTAGGTGCTGGGCACGTGGCAAAACACAAGAAAGACAAGGTTCTGGTCCTCACAGAGCTTGCATTCTAATGTGGATAGACTCACACAAAGCAATGGAACACTAGGTAGTAATAAGTGCTAATATCAAATAAAACAGGACAGGGTCATAGAGAGTAGATGAGTGAATGTTTTAAATTGGGTGATGCAGGAAGGCCATTCTGAGAAGGTGACATTTGAATTGAGACCCAAATATTGGGAAGAAGCCAGCAATGAAGATCAAAGGAGTTGATAATCTAGGGAGGAGGTAAATAATGCTGAAGCTCCAAACCTTAACCTGCACGAGGAGCAGAAAGATAGCAAGTACGGCTGGGGCTTGGAGAGCAGGGGAGGGGGTGATCTAGTCAGAGAGAGGACCAGAAACCTAACAATGCAGAGCCTCAAAAGCCAGAATTTATGCTAACATGATGGAATGACATCGAAGGGTTTTGAGCAGAGGGATGATATTACCTGATCTGCATTTTAAAATATTACTCTGGCTACCACATGGAGCATGGGTTACATAAAGTGTCTATAACAATCTCAGTAAGAGATAATGGTGGCTTGGATGAGGATCAAGATGGAGAGAAGCAGACAGATTTTGGATGTGTCTGAGGTAGAGTAGATAGCTCTTGTTGGGTTCAGGGTCGGGGAATGAGGGAATGGATGATCCTCAGACTCTCTGGGCTCCTGTTGGAGCTATTTGCCAGATAAGGAAAGCTGGGAGAGGCATAGATCAGGCTGGGGAAACAAGGGTTTGCCTTGGCAGCATGTTAATTTCGAAATTAAATATCCACATCAGAGTGAAGGAGACAGCTGGTTAAGAAGGTTGGGGCTGGAAATACAAATTTGGGAGATGTCAGCGTAGAGAGTAGGACAAAAGCCCGTGAAGTGGGCTGAAGAGAGAATGAAAAGGTAAGAAATGAAGACAGTAGCTACAACCAACTTTTTATAAGCTGACGCTGCAAACGGGGCATAGAGAAATACAGTTGCAGGAGCATGAGGGGCCAAGGACTATTTTCTTTAAAATAGTTACTATATATATTTTTTAAGATGAGAGTACTAAACTATGTAAGCTGATGGGAATGCTGCAGGACAGAGGGAAAAATTAGTCTGAGGGGTTACCTATTCCATCTCCTCCAAGCAGAGACCCAAAGAAAGATGACAACTTGGAAAAACTAAAAGCACAGCTTACATTTGTTATGTATGTGTTGCAGGCTTTGGGAGAGAAGTGGGACAGAAAGAGAAGATAAGCATTGGAGAAATGGGAATTAGGGAAGGCAAGAGAAGAAAGAAATATTTTTAAAATAGTACAGAGTTAGAAAATATATCTGTGGGACCTGGGGAGGGGGGCTGAGGAATGAATGAGTTATGCTTCTACCTCCTAGAGACAATTTTTTCTAGGAGACATCAGTTCCACCGTCCTTCTGCCCTGGAGAGGGTAGAGGTTAGGAATGGTGCTGACATAAACTCCTGGTTCCACTTCTTGCTGGAGGAGAGCAAGTTATGGAACTTATTTGTGTCTCAGTTTCCTTACCTGAAACATAGGCTCAGAAGTGCTTGCCTCATGGGGTTAGTGTGTGAACTAAATGAGACCATTCTTGTAAAGGCACACGGCAAACAGCCTTTTCCTAGGCACCTTAGAGCCTTTGGGCAAATCCTGCCTTAAGTTCCTTGAGGCCAGAGAACGTGTCTTATCTTTTAATTTTCCATGGCATCTAACATATAGCCCTAAGTATAAGTGAATTTTGAATGCTTGCCCTTTTTCCCCCCCTTTTCTTTCCCTTTCCTTCTGCTGTGCGAAACCCCATCTCGTGCTGCTCACCACCTTACCTCATATCTCTTTATACTTGCATTTTTGATCTATAGAATGTTCAATTGGATGTAGAATCACAGAAAACATGAGGTGGGACTTTAGCTTTATTCTGTCTTCCCTCCCAAAACAAGAAAGATTTTAAGTTGAACACCTTGATTTAAAAATGAAAGTTTAAGAAAAAAAAAGAAAGTTTATACCATCACTAAATTTATCTTTTGTTGCAGAGTTCATATATAATTTCTCTTCTTGATCTAGTTGATTAGCTCCACAAAGATTGGTTTGTACTTATCGTTGTTTTTCTTTTTTTTGAGATAGTATGTTTTTTCTTTTTAAAAAAATTTTTATTTTATATTGGACTGTAGTTGTTTTTTTTTAAGAATTTGATTTTTTTAATTGATTTTTTTTACTTTTGGCTGCGTTGGGTCTTCGTCGCTGCGTGCGGGCTTTCTCTAGTTACAGAGAGTGGGGGCTACCCTTCTTTGCAGTATGCGGGCTTCTCATTGTGGTGGCTTCAGTAGTTGTGGTGCACGGGCTCAGTAGTTGTGGCTCGCAGGCTCTAGAGCGTCGGTTCAGTAGTTGTGGCTCATGAGCTTAGTTGCTCTGCAGCATGTGGGATTTTCCTGGACCAGGGCTCAAACCTGTGTCCCCTGCATTGGCAGGCAGATTCTTAATCACTGGGCCACCAGGGAAGCCTGGACTGTAGTTGATTTACAGTGTTGTATTAGTCTAATTGCAGTATGCAGGCTTCTCATTGTGGTGGCTTCTCGTTGCGGAGCACGGGCTCTAAGGTGCACGGGCTTCAGTAGTTGTGGTGCACGGGCTCAGTAGTTGTGGCTCGCAGGCTCTAGAGCGTCGGTTCAGTAGTTGTGGCTCATGAGCTTAGTTGCTCTGCAGCATGTGGGATTTTCCTGGACCAGGGCTCAAACCTGTGTCCCCTGCATTGGCAGGCAGATTCTTAATCACTGGGCCACCAGGGAAGCCTGGACTGTAGTTGATTTACAGTGTTGTATTAGTCTCAGGTATACAGCAAAGTGATTCAGTTATACATATACATATATCTATTCTTTTTCAAATTCTTTTCCCATTTAGGTTATTACAGAATATTGAGCCAAGTTTCCTGTGCTATACATTAGATCCTTGTTGGTTATCTATTTTAAATATAGTAGTGTGTATATGTCAATCCCAAACTTCCAATTTATCCCTGCTCCCCACCTTTCCCCTTTGGTAACCATAAGCTTGTTTCCTATGCAGATATTTTTCCCTTGATTGAATATGTATGAGTCCATATGAAGTTCTGCTTTCCTCCGGTTTCTGATGTGAACACATAGTAGGATCTCAAAGTTTGTTAAATGAATAATGCTTGCTTGCTTGAATAGGAAATGGATCTTTTCCTTCCTTTTCTGTTACTCTTCCCAAAGTCTTTCTCACCTACTGGGTGATTTTGGAGGATAACATAGGTGCTTAATTACTGTTGTCTTATATAAAATTTATGAAATAAATCATACGTTTTCTACCAATTCTCATGCTGTCTGTCTCTAATAGGAGCAGAATGTAATACTACAGATTTGAGTAATAAAATCACCTATGTATAAGGGAAGGAGGGTTTATTGAGAATCCTTCTAGTTGCCATATGTGGATATTCGGTATCATATCTGTATTTTTCCACAGGAGAACATGTTCTCTTAGACTCCACTAACGAGAGGCACTTGCATGAGATCTGGTAGGGAAGAGAAAGAGAAGCCATTGTCTTCTAGAGGCAGTTATGGGCAGAAGTATAGGCAGCAGCAGATGGGATGGCTGACGTGGGATTTTTGCCTACAGCTTTTGGGTGGGTGGTCTGAGAATCTTCCCATTGCTTTTACAGGCAGCTGAGATCAATGGCAGTAGCTTCCTTGTGATCCCTGCACTTCCAGATTTCCTGAAACAGATCTTAACCACCATCCTTCCTGCCGGTTCCCCAGAGTTGTGAAAGCCTCTAATTCCCTGTGTTAAATCCCTTCCTATTTGAAGTACCTACAGTGCTGACTGTTTTCCTGATGGTACTATGACAGATAATAGGACCTAGTCCACAATCTTCCATTGGAAAGTCTAGGAGAGTAGAACTTGATATAGATGTTCCCTAAGCCCCTCAGAGCAGTAGTGATGGGACCTTTATAATTGATGGGTCCTTGACTTTGGAATTAGGAGTTCTTCAAGTTGTCACCCAAACCTATGCTTGTGGGATCTACAGAAACAGGATTTATGGTAAAATGAAATAATTAACCCTGAGTCTATAAAACTGTGTAGAACCTACTGAGACAAAAGAAGTACAATAGAATGGTCTTAGTGTTTTACTACATACATCCTATGCAGTTACATGTATCTGAAGAACACACAAGAAACAGATTACAGGGCAGAGAGCTAGGTGGCTAAGAGACAGGGGTTGGGGGAAGACTTACTTTCTACTGTATATGCTCTTGTACCTTCTGAATTTTATGCCATGTGCATGTATTATCTATTCCAAAAACATACATTTATCTTTAATAGCAATAGTTGTATATTGTTTTATATATACTGATTTTACAATCATCAGATTTTTTAAAAATCGTAAACTCTAACAACATAAAATGTTGACCATGAAGTGAAAAAACGAGAGCTTGTATCCACTGTTTATGGAAGTTTATAGAACTACTTCCTAAGGGTGTCAATTCGGTAATGTCTAGTAAGACCAAAAATGCACAAACCCGATCATCATCAATTCCTCTTTTATGTACATACCCTGGAGAAAGGCTCATACATCAGGAGAAAGGTACAAAGATGTTCATTATGGTATTGTTTATAATAGTAGAAGAACTGGAATCATAAAAATGTCCATTATTAGGAAATAAATAAATTGATATAAAAAATAGAAAATAAAATACCATTTTGTGGAATATGACACAAATGAACTTATTTATGAAACAGACTCACAGACATAGAGAACAGACTTTTGGTTGCCAAGGCGGAGGGCGGGTGGGGAAGGAAAGGATTGGGAGTTTGGAATTAGCAGGTGCAAACTATCATATATAGGATAGATGAATAACAAGGTCCTGTTATATAGCACAGGGAACTATATTCAATATCCTGTAATAAACCATAATGGAAAAGAATATGAAAAAGAATATATATGTATAACTGAATTACTTTGCTGTACACCAGAAACTAACACAACATTGTAAATCAACTATACTTAAAAAAACAAACCAAAAAACCCCCAAAGGGACCACCCAGGCTACACACAGTATCATAAGCTAATTAAATTGTTGTTAAAAAAAAAAAAACTTTGCGGGGGCTAAGGGGGAGGAGGAGGAATAAACTGGAAGATTGGGATTGACACATACACACTACTATATATAAAATACATAACTAATAAGGACCTACTGTAGAGCACAGGGAACTCTACTCAATACTCTGTAATGGCCTATATGGGAAAAGAATCGAAAAAAGAGTGGATATATGTATGTGTATAACAGATTCACTTTGTTGTATACCTGAAACTAACACAACATTGTAAATCAACTATGCCCCAATTAAAAAAAAATGCTATGGAACAATTAAATGGCCTAGCCCTATAAATGTCAACATGGATAGTTCTCAAAAGTGTATTCTTGAGAAAATAAAGGAACTGCTGAGTGACATATACAGTATGGCAGCATTTAGGTAAATTCTAAAATACATACTAAAAGAATAAAAAGGGGAGGGGCTATAAGGGTTCATACCTAATTCATGAGAGCAGTGGTCTCCATTAAGAGATACAAGAGATAGGGGTTGGGATGGAAAACAAAAGAAACTTCATTTTTATTTCTTTTTTAAAAATATGAAGCAAAATGATCCAATATCCTCTTTTTTTCATTCCGGTAGTAGATATACAGTTTTATATTATCTACTTTTCTATGGTACTTCTCAAAATAATACTTTCTATTCCCTAATCTCCCACTCATTCCCCCACCCACTACAGTCTGGATTGTGTCCTGCATCACTCAGGATCCCAGCAGGAAACAAAGGGCACTCTCAAACTGGCTAACTTTAGGGGAGTTTAATAGAAGCACTATTTACAAAGATACAGGATACAGGGAAGCCAACAGAAAAGTGTGGCACCCCAGGGGCTGGTAACAGCAGGAAGCTGTCACTGTCCGTCCGGGGGCCTGCAGGAAAAGGGGAAGGAGCAAAGCCTGAGAGAGTGCTATGTGGAAAGAACCACCCAACAGGAGTAGTGGCCTTTATCAAGGAATGCAGCCAGCCTATGGTGACCCTCCTCAAGGGAACTGGAGAGAATGGGTACCTCCACTTTCCTGTCCTCCCTCCCTCTGATTTCCTGTCAATATCCTCCTTTGACCAAGCCCAGCCCAAAACCATTGGGCTGGAAACCAAGAAATCCACTGATGCTGCCCATACAGGTCAACTTCCCAGGACTCAGAGCAGGGACAAACTGAAAGTATCCATAGGCTTCACCATAGGCTTCACAAAGTTTGCCAATTCCAGCTAAATGTCAAATCCAGGAGATGCTTCGGATGTTTTTAAACTTAGCTTCTTGGTTATAATTTACAATTGACTTTTCTCCTCCTTTATACTCCCTCCTCTAGTTTTCCAGCTAACTCAAATGGCTCCTTGCTAGTCTTGTTCACTGGAAACAAGACTGCCCCTCTCTTAAGTGTTAGAATTCTCCAGGTTTCCATTTCTGATCCTCTTTCCTCATTCAGTCACTCCCATGCATGTAACTCCCAACTCTTTGCTGATAAAGACCAAATTCTTTATTTCTAGCCAAGACCTCTCATCTCAATTCCAGACTTACTTATTGATAGCAACATGGGACTATCTCACTGGCTTCTCAAAGTCAGCATAGCAAAGCCAAACACATCAACTTCCCCGATAAACCTGCTCCTTTACTTATGGTTCCCACCAAGTGAATGGCCCTGCCACTACCCTGAAATCTTCCTCTAATTCCTTGCCTTCCACATACTGTCTACTTCTCTTTCCCTTGAAATGGGGACTGGTCAAAGGAGAGCTCAAGTGCAGATATGGTAAGCTATTAACTGGATTTGTCCTGGAGAGGTGACAGAACTGGGAAAATAAGACCAGAGCCAGGATATCCAATCTAAGTGGCTGCTCAACTGTGCTGAGCATTAGATTTTTCTGGGTACCTGGACCCCACCTAAAACCAATGAATCCAAGAATCTGGTGTTATGGACTTAGAAAGGAAAAGCACACCTCCTGTGTGTCTCCTCTATTTTTGATACTCCAGTACATCACTTCTGAAACCAGATGTGTAGGTTTTCCACACTGCAAGCAATTCTGTGACACCAGCTGAGTGTCCTACAATTTAACCCAACTCTTGACATTCATCAACCTGGAAGCTCTCCAAATCCTGTCCTTTTGGGGTTTTATAGGAGGCTCATAAAATAGCTATAATTAGATTATAGGTCATTGGTGCTCATCTTGCAGGAAGGGGGACCCCTTCCAGGGCCCGAGAGTGGGCTCTTGTCAAACACTTGGAAATGAATTGTCTGAGGAGACACATGTGCTGACAAAGCAAGAGACTTTATTGGGAAGGGGTGCCCAGGTGGAGAGCAGCAGGGTAAGGGAACTCAGAAGAACTGTTCTGCCATGTGGCTCCCAGTCCCAGGTTTTATGGTAATTGGGTTAATTTTCCAGGTTGTCTCTGGCCAATCATTCTGACTCAGGGTCCTTCCTGGTGTCGCATACATCTCTAAGCCAAGATGGATTCCAGCGAGAAGGATTCTGGGAGGTTGGTTAGGACATATGGACTGGTGTCTTCTCTCTCCTTTTGACCTTTCCCGAATTCTTCTGGTTGGTAGTAGCTTGTTAGTTCCGCATTCCTTACCAAGACCTCCTGTTGTAAGATAATTCATGCAAGTGATTACTATCGGGCCTGGCCAGGGCAGGCGGTGTTGGTCAGTGTTTCCTCTAACAACCGGACTCAATCTCCAGCGGCTCGCCCCTCCCCAGAAATGGGGGTGGGGGCCTGGGATGTGGGACTATAGGTTGCAACCCTCTAAATGTGGTTGGTTCCCCTGGCAGTCTGCCCTGTCCTTCGGAGCTTTCCAAAAATTACCTCGTTAGCATAAACTTAGTGTGGTTGAAAGGTGCTTGTTATGAATAACAAAAGACACGCATTTCACCTTTATGCTCTGAAGCTATCTCAAGAACTGAGGAGGACAAAAGGAAATACTGTAACAAAAGATGCCCCTATGGTTCTTCACAAGACTTTTAGGAACTATGTGCTAGGACGAAGACCTAATATATATATATTTCTTATTATAAATCACAGTATCACAGGACTGAACTGTGTCTCCCCCCACCCCCTCGCCAAATTCATGTGTTGAAGCCCTAACCTGCGATGTGACTATATTTGGAGATAAAGCCTTTAAGGAGGAATTAAGGTTAAATGAGGTCAGAAGAGTAGAGCCCGAGTCTGATAGGACTGGTGTCCTTATGAGAAAAAGAGATGCCAGAACTCCCTCAAGCTCTCTCCCGGTGCATGCGCAGAGGAGAGGCCAAGTGAGGACACGGCAAGAAGGGGGCCATTTGAAAACCTAGGAAAGGCTGTACCAGAAACTAACCCTGACAGCACCTTGATTTTGGACTTCGAGCCTCCAGAACTGAGTAAATTAAATTTTTGTTTAAGCCACCCAGTCTGTGGTATTTTGTTTGGCAGCCCAAGCAAACTAATACACCTGGTAGAAAGTCCAGACAGGGATCTTTCTCATAAACTCCCTGGGTGATTCTAATGTACAGCCAGGTTGGAGAAGCATTGAGCCAGACAGAAAACTGGAGATATCTATAAAAAGACAAACACCGTGACTAACCAGGGAAGCCAAGGAGGAGGAGCAGCCCAGTTAAAGGAAAGCCAGCCTCCAGGATGCCTTTAACATCTCAGCACAGTTTCAGCTCGGGCTTCCACTGGCACCTCACAGTAATTAAAGGGATCCAAGTAGAGTGGCCATGCCCTTAGCAGTCATCAGCTCCTGATAATTCCACCTCCTATTTCCCAATTCTGCCTCCCTGTCTCCATCAGCACTGTCCCTTTCCTCCTATCCTCTAGTATGGGGGTTGGCAAACTATGACCCATGGGCCAAATCTGGCCAGCCAACTGTTTTTTGGTTTTTGTTTTAATTTTTTTTTTTTTCTTTTTGCGGTACACGGGCCTCTCACTGTTGTGGCCTCTCCCGTTGCGGAGCACAGGCTCTGGACGCGCAGGCTCAGCGGCCATGACTCACGGCCCCAGCCGCTCCGTGGCATGCGGGATCATCCTCGTCCAGGGCACAAACCCACGTCCCCTGTGTCGGCAGGCGGACTCTCAACCACTGCGCCACCAGCGAAGCCCTGTTTTAAATTTTTTTAATTTTATTGAAGTATACCTGATTAACAATGTTGTGTTAGTTTCTGCTGTACAGCAGTGACTCAGTTATACATGTATATATTCTTTTTCATATTCTTTACCTTATGGTTTATCACAAGATATTGAATATAGTTCCCTGTGCTATACAGTAGGACCTTGTTGTTTATCCATTCTATATATAATAGTTTGCATCTGCTAATCCCAAACTACCAGTACTTCCCTCCCCCATTCCCCCTCAGCAACCACAAGTCTGTTCCCTATGTCTGTGAGTCTGTTTCATAGATATGTTCATTTGTGTCATATTTTAGATTCCACATATAAGGGATATCATATGGTATTTGTCTTTCTCTTTCTGACTTCACTTAGTATGATAATGTCTATGTCCATCCATGTTGCTGCAAATGGCATTATTTCATTCTTTTTAATGGCTGAGTAATATTCCATTGTGTGTGTGTGTGTGTGTGTGTGTGGTATGTGTGTGTATATACACACACACATACCACACTCCACACACCACATCTTCTTTATCCATCCATCTGTCAATGGACATTTAGGTTGTTTCCATGTCTTGGCTATTGTAAATAGTGCTGCTGTTAACATAGGAAGTGCATGTATCTTTTCAAATTACAGTTTTTGTCTGGGTATATGCCCAGGAGTGGAATTGCTGGATCATATGGCAACTCTATTTTAGTTTTTTGAGGAACGTCCATACTGTCTTCCATAGTGGCTGTACCAATTTACATTCCCAACAACAGTGTAAGAGGGTTCCTTTTTCCCCATACCTGTTCCAGCATTTATTATTTGTAGACTTTTTAATGGTTGCCATTCTGACTGGTGTGAGGTGGTACCTCATTGTAGTTTTGATTTGCATTTCTCTAATAATTAGCAATGATGAGCATCTTTTCATGTGCCTATTTGCCATCTGTATGTCTTCTTTGGAGAAATGTCTATTTCAGTCTTCTGCCGTTTTTTTCGACTGGGGTGTATGTGTGTTTGGGTTTTTTTGAATTGTATGAGCTGTTTGTATATTTTGAAAATCAAGCCCTTATCAGTCACATCATTTGCAAATTTTCTCCCTGTTCACAGTTTGTCTTCTCATTTTGTTTACAGTTTCCTTTGTTGTGCAAAAGCTTATAAGCTTAAGTCCCATTTGTTTATTTTTGCTTTTATGTCTATTGCCTTGGGAGACTGACCTAAGAAAACATTGGTATGATTTATGTCAGAGAATGTTTTGCCTATGTTCTAGGAGTTTTTATGGTGTCTTATATTTAAGTCTTTAAGCCATTTTTAGTTTATTTTTGTGTATGGTGTGAGGGTGTGTTCTAACTTCATTGATTTACATGTGGCTGTCCAACTGTCCCAATACCACTTGCTGAAGAGACTGTCTTTTCTCCATTGTATATATTCTTGCCTCCTTGAGGAGATTAATTGTCCATAGGTGTGTGGGTTTATTTCTGGGCTCTCTATTCTGTTCCATTGATCCATATGTCTGTTTTGTGCCAATACCATGCTATTGATATTTTGATTACTGTAGCTTTGTAGTATTGTCTGAAGTCTGGGAAGGTTATGCCTCCTGCTTTGTACGTTTTCCTCAGGACTGCTTTGGCAATTTTGGGTCCTTTATGGTTCCATATAAACTTTAGGATTATTTGTTCTAGTTCTGTTAAAAAAAAAAATGTCATGGGTATTTTGATAGGGATCACATTAAATCTGTAGATTGCTTTGGGTAGTATGGCCATTTTAATAATATTCTTCCAATCCAAGAGCATGGGATATCTTTCCATGTCTTTGAATCGTCTTTAATTTCCTTTATTAATGTTTTGTAGTTTTTAGCCTATGTCTTTCACCTCCTCAGTGAGGTTTATTCCTAAGTATTTTATTTTTCTTGATGTGATTTTAAAAGGGATTGTTTGTTTACATTGCCTTTCTGATATTTCATTGTTAGTGTAAAGAAATGAAACCATTTCTGTATGTTAATCTTGTATCCTGCCACCTTGCTGAATTTGTTTAGCATTTCTAGTAGTTTTTGTGTGAAGTCTTTAGGGTTTTCTATGTATAATATGTCATCTACATATAATGGCAATTTTACCTCTTCCCTACTAATTTGAATACCTTTTAATTCTTTTTCTTGTCCGATTGCTATGGCTAGGAGTGCCAATACTATGTTGAAGAGAAGTGGTGAGAGTAGGCATCCTTGTCTTGTTCCAGTTTTTAGTGGGAAGTCTTTCAGCTTTTCACTGTTGAATATTATATTGGCTGTGGGTTTGTCGTAGATAGTTTTTATTATGTTGACATATGTTCCCTCTATACCCACTTTCATGAGAGTTTTTATCATGAATGGATGTTAAATTTTATCAAATGCTTTTTCTGCATCTATTGAGATGATCATGTGGTTTTTGTCTTTTCTTTTGTTGTGGTGGTGTATCATATTGATTTTGCACATGTTGAACCATCCTAATAACCCTGGGATGAATCCAACTTGGTTGTGGTGTATGATCTTTTTTATGTGTTGTTGGATTTGGTTTGCTAATATTTTGAGAATTTTTGCATCTATATTCATCAAAGATATTGGCCTGTAATTTTCTTTTTTGGTGGTGTCTTTGTCTGGTTTTGTTATCAGGGTGATGGTCAGCCACCTGTTTTTATAAAGTCTTTTTGGAGGACAGTCACACTTGTTTATGTATTGTCTATGGCTGCTTTTGCACTACAACAGAGTATTTGCAATAAAGACCATAGTAGCCTACAAAGCCTAAACTATTTACTATCTGGCCCTTTACAGAAAAGGTTTACCAACCCCTGCTTTAGTAGATGACTACACCCTAATGGTGGTTAGGCCAGAGACCAGTCATTTATATATTAGTGTCTCACTGGTCCAAAAGAATAAAAATCCTTCACAATGTACCCAGTTTGGCATTTACTGAGCGCCTACGATGTGCCAGACTCCATGGTAAGAAGTAGGGATACAATGGTGGACAAGAGACCCATATTGCCATTGCCCTTATACTCCAGCAAGAGGGAGCCCTACCAGGGAGTCATCACTTTAGAAGGCTATGCATATTACAAATACACACAGACACAAATTTATTAAAGAATTCATGTTGCTTCTGTCACTTGAGCCCTTGTGCTCAGCATTGGCAGAGCATGACCTGTAACTCTAAGCAACTACCCTTTGCAGCTCATTCAGGCCCCAGGAAGATGCTTCATTACATCCCTGGCAGTATGTCCTCAAAACTATAGATGACTGTGTCAGGGCCACAGAGGTTTGTGTGTTGTGCCACTGCTAATATTGGAGCGACACACTTCTTTGGCACGCAAGGAGGATTTGAGCAGTGGAAGGTCTTAAATAAGAGACAAGACAAATATGTTCTCAAATCCTCCTTTCAGCATGAATGCAATAGATTGGTGCAGAGTGAAGTATGATTTCCCAGGGGGGCTGAGTCCATTTTCTTTTTAGTATTCTTCCAATTTATAGTTCTCAGAGTACTTATGAAATAGCATGATATTAACTATGTTAAATAATTTACATTATATTTGTGCATTTGTAGGTCTAGATATACTATATGAAGAGTGATACCAATTCTTTACATTGTCAACTAATAGGCATTGCACACTAGAATTGAAATCCTTTATGTATATAATAAGATTTCATTAATTTTTCACAAAATTAAATTTTAAATTTAGCTTTTTTTTTTTTTTTTTAATCTTTTGGCTGTACCATGAGGCACGTGGGATCTTAGTTCCCTGACCAGGAATCAAACCCACACCCCCTGCATTGGAAGTGCGGTGTCTTAACCACTGGACCACAAGGGAAGTCCCTGATTTTGCCTTTTTAATGCATGGTTTTGAATAACTTAGAAGAAAAATAACATATAAAATCACGTTTTCCTTATCTTTACTTTAATTTACTTTTTTTAAACATCTTTATTGGAGTATAATTGCTTCACAATGATGTGTTAGTTTCTGCTTTATAACAAAGTGAATCAGTTATACATATACATATGTTCCCGTATCTCTTCCCTCTTGCGTCTCCCACCCTCCCACCCTCCCTATCCCAGCCCTCTAGGTGGTCACAAAGCACGGAGCTGATCTCCCTGTGCTATGGGACTGCTTCCCACTAGCTATCTATTTTACGTTTGGTAGTGTATATATGTCCATGCCACTCTCTTGCTTTGTCACAGCTTACCCTTCCCCCTCCCCATATCCTCAAGTCCATTCTCTAGTAGGTCTGTGTCTTTATTCCCATCTTACCCCTAGGTTCTTCATGACATTTTTTCCCCTTAGATTCCATATATATGTGTTAGTATACCGTAGTTGTTAATTTACTTTTTTGATGTAAGTAATCCAAATTTTTTGTTACTTTTAATACAATTTTATTTTTAATCCTTTAGATTATTACAAGCAATTGAACACACATTATGTGAAAATTTAGATTATAACACGATTGGTGATTTTGCCAAAACGAGAACAAAAATAAATTTTACAAAATAAATAATAGGATAGTTCTTAAATTTTGTGTCACTTTTGTTACTCATCTAAACATTAGTCTATCAGTGGAATACTCAGACATTCACAATAATAATTAAATTGTCTTTAATATTTTGCGAGCTTTTAATCATATCAAAATAATAGCTTGATATGTATTTTTCACCATATATGAAGGAATACTTGTCAGGGTAAGAGTATAAAGTTATTTTATTTAACCGTTTGCTAGCTTGTAGTTTATAATGCTTAAAAATTTAGACAAATGATACACAGGACTTTATACTCTTGCCCCAGGGCCCTCTATAATGGAGAAGCAGGTCTGCAAGGCAGACCCAGTCTTTGTCCTTAAGGAGCTTACAGTCTAAAGGGAGAGACTAGTAGGCCCTTGTAATTATTGTTGTGATACAACAATAGAGTGCTAGGGAAACATATACAGAGGATGGGATGTAGTCAGGGAGGACTTCCTGGAGGAAGTTATTTCTAGGCTAAGAGCTGAAGGATAATTAGATGTAACCAAGTGAAGGGAGGGAAGGATTAGAAGTGGAAAAGAGACATAAGATGAGGAGAGTTCCAGGCAGAAGGAATCGTGTATGGCAGGGGCAGCAGTTTTTCTATGAAGGACCAGATAGTAAATATTTGAGGCTTTGCAAGCCATGAAGCCTCTGTTGCAACTACTCACTTCTACTGTTGTATGTAATAATATGTTGTTATGTGTATTGTAGACAAAACATAAATGAATGGGTGTGGATATGTTCCAGTAGAACTTTATTTACAAAACAGGCAGCAGGCCCGCAGATTCTAGTTTGCCATCTCCTTAGTATATGGGAAGGCCCAGTGTTCAGAAAAAGCTTATTTGAGGCACTGACAGTCAATCAGTATGGCTGCTGCAGAGGGGATGACCGGGAAGCAGGGAGGGAGGAGTCTGGGGAGTTAAAAACAAAGCTGCAGAAAGTGGATGGGTGGAGTCTGGATGCAGAGACCAGAGAGGTTGCTGCCTAGGCATCCTGGGCTAGGGTAGTAGTGGGCGGAGGGAGAAAAGTGAATGGTTTAGGGAGAGATTCAGTGAGTGGTCATAGGGAGAGGGAGGGTCAAGGCCGACTCCCAGACAGGCAGTGAGTGGATAATGCTGGGGGGAAGTGGGAGACCTGGGGGAAGCAGATTTGAGGGGTGGGTTGGGGATAGGTGATGGGATCTATTCCCCTGAGGGCTCAGTTTAGTGCTTGCCATACACACACACACACACACACACACATAATTTTTTTTGTCAGAAATGTGGCTGGCAGTTTCTATGAAAATACAATCTATAAATCCTGCGAAAATCGGAGAGAAGCTGAGCCTGCAGAGCTAAATACCTTTGTAATGACAATCCTGGGGAATAATTACTATTGACAGGTTTTTCTCTAGCCTATGAGGATTGTAGGCTTTAGTTACTTTGGTTCCCTTTAATCACAGCTAATTTAACAACAGCGCAAGGACCCAGTATCTGCTAGTAACAATAGCCAACTTGGTCAGGAAAGACAGCTTCACCCAGGCAGTAAATCTGGTCAACCAGATGGATTGGCACTTGGAACATCAAGTGCCTCAAGATGCAGGATTTGCTGCTGGCTTGTGTGTGGGGGGGTGGCATTGCTACAGTCCCTGGTGCACAGCCAGCCTGGGGTGGTGTCCTGTGTGAAATGAGGGTGCATGGGGAGGGGTGGGTGAGGGAAACAGGCTTGCTGAGCACTCCTGACACATACTCTCACCAGGGTGGGTTAGCTGTAAGCCTTGCTCGTCAGGCCAGAACAAGGGTAGCATTTTCATCACTGAAACAATTTAGAGATTCTCTGGATGTGAATTGATGGACCTGTGGCATTTGTCATCAATCAGAAGCACATGCACAGAACACCTGCCTTAGAACGAATGCTGCTGGGGCTCTTTGAGGAGCGGTGACCCAGATGACACAGTGGGAAGCAGGTGCTGTGGGATGTCTCTTAGGGCTCCAGCTTGAGTGTTGTAGGCCTCCATCATCTCACCTGGATGACGGCCTCCCTGGTTCCCCTCTTGCCCTCTTCCAATCAGGCTGCCTGAGTGACCTTTTTAAAATGTAAATTGGATCTTGTCACTCCTCTGTTTAAAAACCTTTAACGCTTTCCCATTGCATTTAGGAGACAATCCAGGCTCTTCATCACGGCCTGCAAGTCTGCCCAGTGCGGCCCAGGTCTCCCTCTCCAGGGTTTCTCCCCTAGAATTCCTCCAACTCAACTACACTGGCTTTCTCTCGGTTCTTCCAATACCCCAAGGTCCTTCCCACTTTAGGGTCCTTATATTCCCTTATTCTAGAAAGTTCTTTGCACCCACCCCCACCCCTAATGTGGCTGGCTCCTTCTCATATTTCAGATATCCACTTAAAAATCACACCTCAGGCCTTCCCTGGTGGTCCAGTGGTTAAGACTCCACGCTTCTACTGCAGGGGGCACGGGTTCGATCCCTGGTTGGGGAACTGAGATCCCTGCATGCCGCGTGGCAAGGCCAAAACAAAAAAAAAAAAGAAGAAAAATCACACCTCAGAGGGACTTTTCCTGACCACCCAGGCCTCCCTCTCTTATTCTGTCTAGCATTGCACTATGGTCTTTTTTTTTTTAAATCATAAAACTTGACATAATTTATAATTTTACAATGATTTATATGTTTGCTTATTTATTGTTATCTCCGCGCCCCCCACTCCCGCCCAGTAGACTGTAAGCTCCTTGGAGGCAGGCACCATAATTAATTTATTCACCACTGTATTCCCAGAGACTAGCACAGTGCCCGGCACATGCATGCTCCATAGATACTTGTTGAGAAATTAATGTCAGTAAATAAAAAGCCATTCAATTGATCCATCAATGGATGGATCCATCCATAAGTGTATCTGTCCATGCGTGTAAATGTATAACTTCTGTTCTGGTTACCTATTGCTGGATTACACACCACTGAATTTAATGGCTTAACACAACAACTTATTATCTCATGTTCTGTGTGTTCAGTGGTCTCAATTGGGCGGTTTTTCTTGTATCTCATGTGGTTGCAGTCCAGTGGCAGCTGCTGCTGGAGTCATCTGAAGTGACAGTCAATGCAGGCTGTCAACAAGGAGCAGAGCTGGGTTGTCAACTAGAATGTCTACACCTGGATTCCCCATGTGGCTTGGGCTGCTCACAGCTTGGTGGCTGGGTTCAAGAAGGAATGTCCCAAGGGAGTATCTCCTTTTGTCTAGGAGACCAAAGCAGAAGCTGCAAGGCTTCTTATGACCTAGCTTCAGAAGACCCACAGTGTCATTTAAGCCATATTCTAGTAGTGGCAAGTAAGTCACAAGGCAACCCAGATTCAAGGGAGGAAATTTTACAACGGCATAAAGGGCTGGTGCTGAGAAGTATCGTTCACTGGGGGCCATCTTGGCAGAGTAGCTGCTGCGATCTCTTCTATCATGATTATGTAGGTGCCTCTGTTCCTAGTTTACTTTCCTTTGTTTATTTCTCTTAGGCCCTTGCCCTCACCTTCTATAATTTGTGTCCTTTATTGCAAGGACACTTATTGGTAAAGGTTGAGCATCTCTTCTGCAAGTTTTCAGAGGACTGACACTAGTCCTTCAATTTCAAGTTACTCCAGGAAACTGCTGTACGTTTTGGAGGCTAACTTGCTGTGGGAGGAGCAACAGTCTTTCTGCACCTCTTGGTGCCGGTGGAAGAGAGGCCGGTGCTGCTGGTTGACATCCAGGAATCTTGGTGCTCACTGTTCATCGCCAAGAGCGGTGTGCTGACCCCAGCCAGCACGCTCCACTCGACACTGAAATCACTGGCTTTGAGAGCCAAGCCCGAGGAGAAATTGAGTTTGGGATAGTTTCAAGGGTGGGAGATGCCAGCCCTGTCTCCGCTTTGCCTTGGAGCTAGTTTTTTAATCCAAATGTGAAAAACTCTGCCTCTCCACCTCTCTTGCACTCCCACACCCCCTTCTCCCCCGCCTTTTCCAAATATCCTTCCAGCTGCTATTTTCGATTCTGGCCTCAAGGCAAATGTTTCACTGTAGCAGAATTACTGTAAAATTCCTTCCTGTGCTCCCACAGATAATGGGACAATTCCCTAGAGGACCCCCAAGAACCTACCACTTCAGAAATGGCCCAAAGGCAATCCCAAAAGGCAGATCTGAGGAAACAGAGCTATTATAAAAGGTTATCATCAGAGAGTCAAACAATATGATTGTTTTTAATGGCACTGGCTGAACCTAGGGACATTTTCTTTCTTTTTTGTGTATGATCTCTTTCAAAGCGCCAAAGACAACTGAGGGGCAGAAAATAGTGTTATGAAGTTTGCTAATGGGCCCATAAACATACAAACCTAGGATATAAAAAGAACTTCAGTGGGCAGTGTAAAAACACTGGCTTTTAAACATGGAGAAAATAAACAAGGAGAAAATCTTATCCAGAAACAACTTGGAAAACTGCAGAGGGAGCAGCATCCTTGAAAACAATGAGTCATAAATCTTTTTTTCTTTTTTTTTAACTCCTCTGATGGGCAGAGAATACAAAAAAGGGCAGCAGTGAATACTGATGATGTGTGTTTCCATTTCACTGCTATTTCAGCATGTCTGGGGAAGGCATGAGGACCATCTATGTCAAGGTTAAGAAATAATGCCTCTGAATCATCATGAGAAGGAATCCTCCAATTAAACACTTCTGGAAATTTGTGTGTTGTCTTTTTTTTTTTTTTTTTTTTTTTTTGTGGTACGCGGGCCTCTCACTGTTGTGGCCTCTCCCGTTGCGGAGCACAGGCTCTGGACGCGCAGGCCCAGCGGCCACGGCTCATGGGCCCAGCCGCTCCGCGGCATGTGGGATCTTCCCGGACCGGGACACGAACCAGCGTCCCCTGCATCGGCAGGCGGACTCTCAACCACTGCGCCACCAGGGAAGCCCTTGTGTGTTGTCTTGAAGCAGTGCCTCTGGTTGCTAATTGGTTTTTCCATCATGCTTCAGCTATTGAACTAGACACTTCACTTCAAATTCATTAGTTCAGTACTAAGACAAGTTCAGATGGACACCTTTATTGGATCCATTTTAAAGTGTAAAAACAGGTTGTTTACTGTATAAGAGAAAAGATAAAAGTCCTTCCTAAGAAAGTCAGAATGTAATTTACAAAAGTTACAAAAATTGATGACAGCCAAGTGTTTCTTTCCTGCAGGACTCTCCCAGGAGACAGACAAGTAGAAAGGTTAAAGACATATGAGGACAAATGTATAGGTGTTGAGTAGATTTGGCCTCAGTTCCTCATCCCTCACTCTCTCCATGCCCCTTGCCATGGAATTTTGTAGATCCTCCCCAAGAGGGGAAGAGATTTTCCTACCCTTTGAGTTTCGTCATCTAATTTACTTGGGCCAAAGGAATATTCACATAGATGGTACAAAGAGAGGCTTAAAAGAGCACTTGCATTGGACATGTTACTCTTCTACCTCTGCCATTGCCAAGAGAAGAATGTGCCCAGGCTGGCTGGCTGATCCCAGGAGGGGGGGATGGAAAGACACATGGAGCAGAGTTGCCCTGCTAAACTCAGCCTGCAAGAGAGCCCCTAGCTGACTGCCCATGAATGAGCAAGCCCAGTCTAGATCAGCCAACCCCAACCAATCCCTAGATGCGTGAACTGTGATAATAAAGGATTATTATTACTATGGCCGGGTACTATTGTGCAACAGCAACTAACCCACAGAGGTGTTATGGGGTCATATTGGCCCCCCAGGTAGTTCTATAACCTCAGAATAGCCCTAATGACCAAATGAATCAACAGAGACAGTAGTGGATAGTTGCATAATAGGCCCACCATTCCTCTCCAGAACCACAGAAAGCCTTCCTTAGCCTAAAGAAAACTCCTGAATCTTTACCTGAAATCTTCATCTTGCCTTGGGGACCTCCACAAGTTGACATTGAGATAAGGACTCAAGTGCAAGTAGTTTAAGTGGTGTAAGTGTGGGAGTGGGTAATGCAAGGGAGGAAAACTTGACAATAAAGGATGTGTTACTAAGCCAGCTACTACGAGCAACTGGAGCTTAATCCCATCGGGAGAGCTGAGAGCCAGTGCAGACCATGCCTCGGAGCAATCCCATCCAAGGGATGGGGAGCTGGGGTGCTGCTTCAGCTCTGGCCAGTCACTGGGGGAATAATATCTGGGTACTTCCAGCCAGCCACACTAACAGCCAGAGAACACCCTCAGACAAGGAAATGCAGATGCTGGCGATCAGAAGTCTGGTCGTCGTCTACTGGAAGTGAGGCAAATGGATAAGGGTGGGGGGCACTGATGTGTCTGCTGCTCCTCCGTTTGGGTTCTGCCTCAATTTGGGGAGCGTGAAACCATGGTAGGTTGAGTGCTAGGCAGGTCAAGCATGTGCTGGTCAGATTGGAGCACAGGGACCCCATGTTCTCCTCCATGCCAGTATTTTTTTTTAATACTTATGTACATTTTCCTGTGGCTTTTCCAGTCCTTTCTCATCCCTTCTATCACTTTCTAGGGTGTCCATTCCACTGGGGTGAAGACAGGTGGCAACACCCATGACTGGCTTTTATTGTAGCTGCCCACAAGTCTGACAGTTCAGGTCTGTTTGGTCTGGGGGGCAAAGAGATGGATGCTGTCTATGAAATTGGAAACACAGGCCCTGCAATTTTACAACATCTACAGTGTCAAGACTTCCATCTGAAAAGTATAACATCTGTGTGATAAGGACAGTCACAACTAACACAGTAGCTGTGGCTTGAAAATGCAATGTGTATTGATGAGTGCTCCCCAAACGTTTTCATGAAAGTTCCAGTACCAGCAGAAGACGTTAAATCGCGTACGCCTAACCCTGCTGGTAGACCAAAGTGGGTTTATTTGAATATAAAATGTTTTAAATTATTGGACACTGAGTGTAGTGGACCTGACGGCTTTCTGTGCCAGCATCCTTTCCTTGGGGGAAATCACTGTCCACCTATTGAATCATTGCCAGGGGGCTGTTATTCATAATGGCTTGGATCCCTTGTCACAGGGCTAAGATGCTGACATGGACTAGGGAAAGCACCAAATTCCTACCAGTCATGGCACCCCACTGGCACATATCTCAAGCAAGGCACAACTGCAGTGTCTTTTCATAGGTGTATGGATATAAGGAGAAAGAAGTTCTTTTCCTTGTGGTTGGCTAAGTAAGGTAAATAAGGATCCTGAGTTGCCAGCAATCAGCTTAAGTGTAAGTTGGAGAGAGCCTGTATATAGAACGAGGCCAAGCAGAGCAAAAAGATGGAAAGAGAGCTAGAGTTCTGACATCATTGGAGCCCCTGTATATCCAGCCGTATCTGAAGCTTCATGGGCTTCCCAGACAAGTGAGCCCCTCCAAGAAAAGGGCGGTAGGTTTGCTTAAGCTAGTTCATGTGCAGCTGAAACCTTCCAAAATTGTTTAGTAAAATAGACATTCCAGAAAAAGTGCCTTGTTTATCCTGTGGCTTCATATTTCCCCCGGCACATTGTCATGTATCCCTTAGGAATGTGTGAGGCCTTATAATCTTTATTTCAGAGATGCTTTAACTGCATCTCTAACTATTCTTCAAATCCGCATTGATTTGGAACACTTTCGCTCTAAATTTCCCCCAGCCCCTCCTCAACCTGAGCTGCCTGTGAAGAGTTTAAGCTCTTTGCTGTGTCATATCCCAACTACCTGTTCCCCCCACGATTCTCCCAACACTTACAGGTTTGCTCCCATGCCTTCTTGGGTCCTCTGCTATCTACTTAATATCACTCTTTGCAGATCTCACTCTTCCCTGCCTCCCTACCCTTGCCATCTTGATTATGGACAGTCTAACCTTTGGAAAAATCAAATTCATGAGATGTTAGGAGAGAAACTTGTGACAGATTTCTGGGGTCAGAGCAGAGAGGAATATGCCAGGGTGGCATGCTGTCACCAGAGCAGTCTGGGAAAATCCCATGAAGTGGAAGCAGTGAGTCTGGTTTTCAGGAACAGAAGGGCAAAGGCAGGATCCCAACTCCAGCACAACCACCATGAAACCTTCCTCTTTTATTAAGAAACTAGGGGCTTCCCTGGTGGCGCAGTGGTTGAGAGTCCGCCTGCCGATGCAGGGGATGCGGGTTCGTGGCCCGGTTCGGGAAGATCCCACATGCCGCAGAGTGGCTGGGCCCGTGAGCCATGGCCGCTGGGCCTATGTGTCCGGAACCTGTGCTCCGCAGCGGGAGAGGCCACAACAGTGAGAGGCCTGCGTAATGGAAAAAAAAAAAGAAAGAAAGAAAGAAACTAGGTACTTATAGCACTATACTTAAATGCTATAGAAGTACACAAAAGAGGTAGTAGACAGGTCCTAATTTCAAGGCAGTTTTAATTTAGCTGAAGGATAAAGTAAAATTTAGAGAATGGTCACGAGGTAAAACATCACAGTGCATGGCAGAGCAGAACAGAGAGCATCAGACTAGTAATCAGCATATGTGGTATAAGGGAATGGCTGAGGGCCTGGAAGTTCCTGAAAGAGGGAGTCTTGGAGGAAATGAATCTTGAGCCAGGCCCTGAAGGAAGTAATTGACAAATGTAAACTCTCCAGCTGGCCACAGGGGAAGAGGCTCTTTCTGCAGGGGTTGTGTAACTCAAATCTGCTCTGACCTGTTTGCGAAGAGGCAGGCCAACTCTGAAGCTATTTAGCCTGCATCTGTAAGGCTGCACAAAACCACTGTTTTGGTCAAAAGAATTCAGTAGTTTGGCACTGGGCGCACCCTGTAGATGATATCATGTCTGTAGATCAAAGTCGGGCTAGTGTCACCTGCAAGGAAAAAAGAGTTGAAAAATAGTTTCTGTTATGGGTGGGGTTTTTTGTTTTGTTTTGTTTTTTTGCCTTCTGTTTCCAAAGTTAAATTATTTTATTTAATTTATTTTTTTTGGCCGCTTTGGGTCTTCGTTGCCGTGCGCGGGCTTTCTCTAGTTGCGGTGAGCGGGGGGCTACTCTTCGTTGTGGTGAGTGGGCTTCTCATTGCAGTGGCTTCTCTTGTGGAGCACAGGCTCTAGGTGCACAGGCTCAGTAGTTGTGGCTCAAGGGCTCTAGAGCACACCAGGGAAGTCCCTCCAAAGTTAAATTTTAAGATAAAGATTTTCATCTTGATTACAGCTCTTGGTAAATAGATGTCATTTTAAAAGTCTGATTCCTTGCAGTGAAATGCAGAACTTATGGCCATACAAATTCTTTTTGATATGTTAAATGTGCTAATTGAAGCAGAAGTCCTCTATAAAACACAAACAAACCTACTTTTTGCCTTAGGAGCAGAAAGCTAAAGAGAGACATAATCATCGAGGTTTGCAGGTTGTCCTCTCCTTGCAGGAGATATAAGCTGAAACAGCTAAAATGTTTTTATAATGAAAACACATTTTTAAGTTTCTTATTCTGGCAAGATAAAAAACAAGTTGTAAAGAAACCACTTCCGTCAAGACTAGAAGCTTTGGCCTTCTTGCCATTGTTAAAAAGCAATCCAAGAAATACTATTTAAGGTTAATTTTGCTGCTCTTTTAAGAAGAATTTTGAAACCATAAAAAGCCTGTAAGGGAAAACAAAACAATAAGCTGAATTGGAAGGGTGAGTTCCTCTTTGGCAGTACTGTCACATTACAATGTCCCCTGTCTGAGGATAAAACAGAGAACTGTGCTCTTGGAGGCTGCCAACATCTAACTTGACAACCACTACAAAAATCTAACAGTAAGTGAAACTGACAGCCTACTTCACAAGCTTGAGAATACATCTGGACTTCTCCAGAAAGACAGCCGGACTAGAGTTCATTTCCCTGGAGGCTGGGCTACAGCAACACCTAATGAAAACAATGATGGGCACATATTTATTTCCAAGGCATTTGTAGCCTGCGTTCTGGTTCCAGTCTTACCGCAGAAGCAAGGTCAACTTTCACATCTTTTCACTAAATGGATGGGATGTGAAATTACTCACATTGACCATCAGCATTCTCAAGGGCTCCAGTAATTACATAGCCCAGCACAGCAGGAAAGAGGCACTGACAACAGCACATAGACAATTGGTTACCATCAGTCTCCTCTGGTGCTGGCACATGTATCTGCAGTAAGAAATTGAGGTCTTGGGTAAAACCTACGCCTTCCAAATCCAACCAGCAGAATGCAGTTCGCAGGTGATTTCTTCTCCAGCCATCTTTGGAAAGTTCATGCACCCATAGCTAATCATAGCCAGGATTTGTGGGCTGAGAAACCAAGGGCCTAACCTCCTGTCTCATAATTTCTGCCTGCCCTCCCCCATCTCACTCCATTCCTCCCATTTTTTATTCTGCTCCATTTGTGAGATGAGAGCCAAAGGACCTCTTTCACAGTGGACCATAGTGGACAGCTTCTTTTTCATCTTCATCTTTAAAGTTTCAACCTGTGTAGGATGCTCAGATTGGAGACAGCTCCCGGCTCCTGCCTTCTTAATTTTTTTGTCTCAAATACACCTGTCTATGTTACACGGACAAAGAATGAAGACAAAAGTAAGCTACTGTCAAGGTAAATTAGGACCCAGGTAGAGAGCCTGTGGAGTATGCATGTGAGAGAAACTGCTCAGAGTTTCCAGACCTCAGATTTGTCTTGCAGTCACCAAAAGCTGATCCAAGACTAATGAAACATCATATTCAGGAAGGTGCCCATAAGGTCAACTTCCTCACTATTATAAGAATGATTTATTTCCTCTCTAAAAGATTCCATCTAATTCAACCAAAAGCAAATTTAATAAGAAGCCCTTTATGTGTTTGTATAAATATAACTTAAGTCGGAAGTTGCTATTTTGACAGTTTGGGAATAAAGGTATAAATGATGGGAAACAATTCTCATGAAGTACATTAAAATTTGGATTAAAAATATTACAAGATCAGGTTCACCTTTTGGAAGTTTTGGTTCAGTTTAGGATCTGGGCTGTCGATCTATCAATAGAAAGGCACATTTCTTTCATTCCTTTCCATGTCCAAAGTTAAAATAAATAATAGTAAAATGTTCCTATCCATGTTTGGTATCAAAGAATTTCCTTTTTGCAGTCCCAGAAAACCAGATAGGAGAAGAAGACCAACATTTACTGAATGTCAGGCATTATTTAGGTACTTTACATACAGTATATATTTCATAAATGTTATCTAATTTAATTTTTACAACACTGAAGAATTATTAAACCCCAGAGTGTCTGATTCCTACGCTTGAGATCCTCCCTCTGTATTCCATATGGCACACGGTTTGCCAATTTTCAGAGAAAGAGAATATAACAAAATTTACTTGACAGTAAAATCATAATGAAAAAAACTTGATCTTCTATTGTGATCAAAAAGGCACTTTATCTCAAGTTTGATTTCTCTAAACAGCAACTATCATGGCTTAGCTTTATCTTTTTTTTTTTTTTTTTTTTTGGCGGTACGCGGGCCTCTCACTGCCGTGGCCTCTCCCGTTGCGGAGCACAGGCTCCGGACGCGCAGGCCCAGCGGCCATTGCTCACGGGCCCAGCCACTCCGTGGCATGTGGGATCCTCCCGGCCTGGGGCACGAACCCATGTCCCCTGCACCGGCAGGTGGACCCCCAACCACTGTGCCACCAGGGAAGCCCAGCTTTATCTTATTACTTTCACATACATCATAGTTAAAAATAAAACAGGAGTAGGTAAGTCTGCAACTATACTGATTCTACATCATATTCTAATATCAAATTATTTAATTAATTGCTTTTTCTAATAAAATGAGAGGCCAGAAAGAAAAAAAGGTAGTTATTTGAGAATTTTGGTTGTGTGGATTCCATATAGTATTTGCAATTATTTACCTCTTTGTGTAGATCCATTATGGCCTGCTCTCAACAGTTGGCCATAAGAACTTCAAGCAAAACAAAATTACGGGGCTTAATTCTCCCAAACAAATGTTTTGTTTTCAAGTTAACTATGACCTTAAATAATAGTCGAAAATATGAACAGGTTCAAGAAGAGTTGAGAAAAATTTGTGGATCTCAGCTGCCTAACAGATTAAGAGGAATTAAGTAATTTGGGGGTACATCCCTAATTTCTGAGAGCATTATCATGGAAAACCACCATTCTTCCCTCAGAGAATATTAAGAGAAAGATTGCATTTTTAATGCATTTCTCAAGTTAGTTTCCATCATCTTTCCCTCAAAACCCATTTTGCTTCTTAACTATCTAATCTGTTAATTTTATCATCACTTTTTAAGTCTCCCAGGATAAAAATCTTAGAATAGCATCTCCCAAAATGAATTCTGTGAAATACTAAGGCCTGTGATATAGTCATAAGGTTCTACCAAATGAGGAATCTCTTTCGGGAATCCTAGATTAAAGAAAATTATACAGGTCCACTTCCAGTGATGGCCCAGGAGCTCATGTTAGAACAACACTTCTGCAGAGAAAAGCTAAATTCTTGAGAAAATATAATTCTTGAAAACTATAAACAAAAACTGGAAAAACTGAATGCAAGCAGATACTGAACGTGGCCAACACTATGAAGAAGGGGATGGCATGGGATGAACTTCCCATTTTTATAGCTGTTGGCCTTGGTGTAAAGCAGGCCCCTACAGACAGCTGTGCCAAGCAGAGTGGCTAAAATTCAAATAGAAACTCAGTATTACTGAGTTGAAGAACTAGAAGACACAGTTCTGGGTGACCACAGCAGCTAGAAAACGGAAGGCCTTTCAGAAAGGAGAGAACCAGAAAGGGGGAGGCCCACATTCTTTATATAAACTCTGCCCAAATCTCTGTCTGATATTTGTACCATGCATGCATGGGGCAGACTCCAAGCAGCCCAGCTAAGACTAAAATAAATAAACTGAGATTTTAGTTGATGCCCTTCTCAAGGAAGATAGTTTGCAATTTGATTTCAGCCATGTTATCTTTCTGCTAAAACAAAAACTGAAAACTCTTTAAAGGAACATGATAGAATTCAGAGTATCTACAGTGTATTATTCTCAATGTCCAAGGATTATAAAAGAAAGTAAGCTCACAATGAATGAAAAGATATGAAATCTCAGCAGAAGAATAGAGATTCTAGAACTGAAAAATATATCTTAAAATGACACAGATTTCTTTAATGCACATTTTTAAAATGTGTTCATGTGCATCATGAGGGAGATGAACTATGGAACTGTTTCCCAAATTTCATCACAGAACTGTAAAGAACACAATAGAACATAGTTTCAATAATACTACCTTAGACATTCAAGTTAAGGTGTCTGTGATTAGACTGTAAACAAAAGCTTTAGGGCTTTGGTTTGACTCTGGTACTGAATCAGTATTCTGTAGGGCAGATATAATTCTGAGATACGGGGCAGAGAACAACTTTGTATTAAGTGCTTGTTATGTGCCAGGCAGTATCATTTCATAAAATAAGTTTTATTGTTCTTGGTTTAATATAAAGTATTTTACTAATAAGAAAGTTGAGCTAAGAAAAAGAACTTCTGTGTTCAAGGTCATCGATTAATAAGCGTAGACCAGGATTCAAACTCAGTTCTGCCAGAATTCAGAGTCCAGACTCTTCATTCTATTCCCTTGATACTCAAAATATGGGGTGTGAACCAGCAGCAGGAGAATTATCTGGGAGCTTGTTAGAAGTGAATCGCAGGTCCTGGTGAAGACCTACTAAATCAGAATCTGCATTTAACGAGGTGCTTGGGAAGTTTGTATGCACATTAAAGCATACAAATGCTTTGAGAAGCATTGGTCTCTACCAGTGGTTCTCAAAGTGTAATCTCTGGACCAGCAGCATCAGTATCACCCGAGGACTTGGTAGAGATGCAAATTCTTGGACCCAATTCTAGAACTATTAAATCAGAGCATCTGTGTTTTAACAAGCTCTTTAGGTGATTTGATGCACACTAAAGTTTGAGAGCCACTGGTTGATACCACGCTGCCTCATATTAAATTACTGAAGATCATGGAACCTGTCTAGTTAGGAGAGTGAGTAAAAGGCAAAAGTGAGTGAAACTTGGATGGTGAGTAGGATCCAAAAATAAACTAAGACCTGGTAGGATAAAGTTTCAAGTAATAACCTATATGAAGAAAAGCATAAAATACTACTGGAAAACATAAAAAGTTATTAAGTCTAAATATGGAGGAAATGCCAATGCTTTACAGATTAACATTCCCATTTAATATAATTAGAATTACTATCCTAGTAAGAAGATGCTTAACAAAGGAATTTTAAACTTCATATAATAGAATAAACAAGCAAAAATAACCAATAAATTTTTGGAAGAAAAAGGCTAATTCTAGCAGAAATGAAAGCATGCTATAAGGCTACAATAAATAAAACACAAGAATTTATAACTAGATCAATGAAATAGTTTATGTGACTCCCAATGTAGTGATTTTCAAAAAGCGGGGCTTTTTCCAACAATGCATGCCATTCATTGGAAATTCTAGTATGCCTCCATTTACAACCCTTCTTGTAAATCACTGCATGTTATGAGTTTGAATTTTGTGGAGACAGAAAAAATACTAAGAGCCACTTCTCCATAATAAGAATTTTATATATGATTAAAAGTGTATCTCAAATTAACAGGGGAAAGTCTATTCAATAATTCATACTGAGGGAAATGGTTATTTATTGGGGGAAAAAAATAAAAGCTTCCCATCAGAATTTGTACCACATATATTCCAGGTTTTAAAATAGTTTAAAAACACACAACATAAAAGATAGATTTGGTTACATAAAAATTCAAACTTCTGCATATCAAAAAAAAAGCCACAAAAAATTTAAAAGGCAGTAATAACACAGTTTGTGACAATTATGGAGAAAAGGTTAACAATCTTAATATTTAAAGCATTCTTACAAATCAATGACATAATCAATGTCTCAGTAAAAAAAAAAGAGGCAAAGAACACGAACAGATAAGTTGTGAAAGAATACAAATGTCAATAATTGTAATTTTAAAAAATAAGAACAGGGTTAGAGTAAGCTGTTCTGATAACAAAGATTAGAAAGAAGGATGTCATGTTTCCCTTAAAATTTTCTTTTCACAGAAAAATGCTCAATGTGAATTGTATTCCTTACTATGTCATATTTAAATATTTGTTTTCATTGCCATATAATTGACATAACATTATATAATATATATTAACTTAAGGTATGCAACACAATGATTTGATAGTTCTATATATTGTAAAACAATCACCACAATAAGTCTTGTTAACACTATACATAGTTACAATTTTTTTCTTGTGATGAGAACCGTTAAGATCTATTTTCTTAGCAACTTGCAAATATGCAATGGAGTATTATTAAACATAATCATGCTATACATTGCATCCTCAGTACTAATTTATTTTATAACAGGAAGTTTATACCTTTTGATCTCCTCCACTCATTTCACCCATTCCCACACTCCACATCTGGCAACCACCAATCTCTTCTCTGTATCTATGAGTTCACTTTTTGTTTTGTTTTGTTTTGTTTTAGATTCCATGTATAAGTGAGATCATACAGTATTTGTCTTTCTCTGTCCAGTTTATTTCACTTAGCATAATGCCCTCAAGGTCCATCCATTTTGTTGCAAATGGCAAAATTTCCTTCGTTTTTTATAGCTGAATATATTCTACCATATATATATATCACATTTTCTTCATCCATCCATCCATCGATGGACACTTAGGTTGCTTCCATATCTTGGCTATTGTAAATAATGCTGCAGTGAATATGGGGGGTGGGGTGCATGTATCTTTTCAAGTCAGTGTTTTCCTTTTCTTTGGATAAATGCCCAGAAGTGAAATTGCTGGATTGTACACTAGTTCTATGTTTAATTTTGTGAGGAACCTCTATACTGTTTTCCACAGGGACTACACCAATTTGCATTTCTACCAACAGTGCACCAAGGGTTCCCTTTTCTCCACATCCTCGCCAACACTTGTCATTTATCTTTTTTTTTTCTTGTAACAGCCATTCTAACAATGATGAGGTTGTATGTCACTGTGGTTTTGATTTGCATTTCCTTGATGATTAGTGATGCTGAACACCTTTTCATGTACCTGTTGTCCACCTGTATGTCTTCTTTGGAAAAAGGTCTTTGCAGATCTTCT
This sequence comes from Neophocaena asiaeorientalis asiaeorientalis, assembly GCF_003031525.2. NCBI lineage: Eukaryota > Metazoa > Chordata > Mammalia > Artiodactyla > Phocoenidae > Neophocaena > Neophocaena asiaeorientalis. The sequence goes on from NW_020174923.1 coordinate 15,244,398, forward strand.
GCCCATTTTTTAATCAGGTTGCTTGTTTGCTTTGGAGTTGTATGAGTTCTTTATACAGTTTGGATATTAATCTCTTACCAGATATATGACTTGCAAATATTTTCTCCCGTTTGGTAGGTTGCCTTTTCATTTTGCTGATGGTTTCCCTCGTTGTAACAGGAACTTTTTAGTTTGATGTAGTCCCACTTGATTTTTGCCTTTGTTGCCTTTGCTTTTGGTGTCAAATCCAAAAAATTTTCATCACCAAGACCAATGTCAAGGAGCTTATCGCCTATGTTTTCTTCTAAAAGTTTTATGGTTTCAGGTCTTTCATTCAAGTCTTTAATCCATTTTGAAGTTAATTCGTTTGTATGGTATAAGATAGGGGTCCAGTTTCATTCTTTTGCATGTGGCTGTCCAGTTTTTGCAACACCATTTATTGAAGAGACTGTCCTTTTTCCATTGTATATTCTTGGCTCCTTTGTCATAAATTAATTGATAATATATGCATGGGTTTATTTCTGGGCTCTCTATTCTGCTCCATTGATCTATGTGCCTGTTTTTGTGACAATACCATACTGTTTTGATTAATAATTATATTCTAAAATATAAACCACTAATAATAAACACAAATTAAAACACATGTTTTTACTTAAATTTGGTTATTTAAATTTGGTTAAGATTTTGCCAGGTAACACATACATACCAGAAAGTTTCTATATGGAATGGCAAAGTAGTAAAACTTTTCTAAAAAGCTAGTTGATAATGACTTCATCCAGTAATCCCACCCATGGAAATCCTAACCAAATAATCAGAGTTTATCCCATAAAAGCAAAAAATTAAAAACGGTTTAAATGACAAAACTCAGAAAAATAATTATAGATACATGATAGTAGATTCATTAGCTATAATATGCAGCCATCAAAGTCATGCTTTCAAAGAAAATTTAATGATGTAAAAATAGCTTAATATAATGTTGGGTTAAAAAAGGCAAGATAGAAAGTTATATACCATAGAATTTAAATTTTGTACAAAGTGAAAATAAGCTAAAATATTAAAGGTGATTTTTCTCTGAATAGTATAATGAGGGTGATCTAAATTTTCTCCTTATTTTCTCTTTAACAATAAACATTTATTACTTTGATAATGTGGATTTTAAAAAGTACTTTTTAGTAAAATAGTAAGAAGGGGATTCATGAAAACTCATTTGTTACCATTATTACCAGTGCAAAAAGAGGGCTATTTCTTATAGAATCAATCAATTAAAAGATATTTATTGGACCAACCACTGAGTTATATGCTACTAGGGGCAAAATAAAGAAATAGTCACTTTCTCTGGCCTCAGTTATCTTAAAATCCCAAATGGAGACATTCTCTCCAGTCTGTATTTTATGTGTACATATGTGATGAGAAATAAACAAGCAAACAGTGCCCAAAAATAACCCCCAAAAAGGAATTTTCACTGATGTTACTGATTCAAGACACGAATTTTCACTACTCTTACTGATTCAGGACACTTCTATTACTGTGAATCTCAGAATTCTGATCTTAATCATTGCTCCCTGCTGACTGTTCTGCCCCCTTTGTTCCCTCCTCCTTTCCCTGTTGATTGACACCAGTTCTCTACTTCTTCCAGACTCCTTTCTAGCCACACTTCCCCCACATATATTGATATTTTTCCCCCATGCCTTCCATTAAGTGTCTGCTAATATAGAACAACACATATCAACATTTGTCAAATTGGTTGACAGTTCTTATTTTTACATTTCTTTTTGCTAAGAACTGTGATGGTTCTGAGATTTCCCCCCACTTACAAATCAAGAAGTTAGCCTGTCACAGTTTCCTGGTTGCTGGCAGGAGATGTAACACTCCAAGGTCAGAGACAAAGGATTTTATTATTCATGGGACATCTGGCAGCACGGAGCTTCATGATTCCATTGGTTCCTCTTGCCCCCAAAGTCTCAAAGAGTGACACAAAGTGGTCTAGGTGGGTGCTGTGCACGCAGTAGATGTGCCTCAAAGCTGAGGAACCTTAAGTTTAGGGGATCTGAATCTTTAAATGGACTATAAGCAATCCTGCCCAAACTTTGCCCTGGAGGGACACATTATATTATTATACTTGACAGTAAACAAACTTGTCCTTTGCACCAGAAGGGGATACAATCTCTATCTTCTAAGGCTCTTTAACTTTACAAATATCCTTGAAAAGTTAGACTGGGACAAAAGCTATCAGTGCCTCTGCTCACAAGATAGCGAGAAACATGCAAGACCCATGGAAAATTTTCTCCCAGCATCTTTTCCAACATTTTTTGGCAACTTTTTATTTTGATACAATTTCAAACTTAAGTTGCAAGCAAGAATAGTTCAAGGAAAGCCCTTATACCACTGTTTGCTAATTACATGTTGTCACATTTGCTTTATCAATCTGTGTGTGTGCATGAGTGCACACGTGCATTTTCTGAGCAACTTGACAATAAGTTGAAAACATCTTGCCACAGGGTGGAGGTTTGTCCCAATGTTGGTGATGTTAAATTTGATCCTTAGGTTAGATAATGTCTGCCCAATTCTTCTACTGTAAAGTTGTTCCTTTTCCCTTTGTAATTAGTAGTTTATAGGGAAATACTTTGAGACTAGGTAAATATGCTGTTCCCCATAAAAAATTTACCCACTGGTTTTAGCATCCATTGATGACTACCAAACTTCATCATTTCTTCTATATTCTTATTGCCTTGCTACTATAAAGAAGAGCTTTCTCCTCTCCCGCATTAATTTTTTAATTTATTTATGTCTGTTTGGGCTCATAGATTCCTATTTTGCTAAACAGGTTATAATCTATCACTATCATTATTTATTATGATGCTCAAATTGTCTCATATTTGGCAGCTAGGGGTGTCTTCAAGCCCTCTCTAGTACAACAAGATCTTCTAGGCTCATCTTATACTTTTCCCATTTCAGACGTGGAATTAGTCTTTTTTCCAGTGGTTGCTTTCAGTATTTTGAAATCAAGATCTTAGCTCTTAATGTGCTCATTGCTACTGGTGTGATGTTGTTTCTGGGCTCTCACAGCAAGCAGTCTCTCTCTCTCTCACGCACACACACACACACACACAAAATCATAAGTTAATACTCATATCTCAAATTCCAAACCAACTCTTTTTCTTTATTGAGATATAATTAACATGTAACATTGTATTAATTTTAGGGGTACAACATATGTATATATTGAGAAATGATTACCACGAGTTTAGTTAACATTCATCACCACAATTATAAGTTTTTTCTTGAAAAAATAAAAGATGAAAACTTTTAAAATCCACTCTTAGCAACTTTCAAATATACAATATACTTTTGTTAACTATAGTTACAATACTGTACATTACATCCCCAGGACTTAGTTCTCTTATAACTGGAAGTATGCACCTTTTGACCACGTTTATCCAGTTCCCCATCCCCCTAACCCCCACCTATTGGTAACCACAAATCTGATCTCTTTTTCTATAAGTTTTTTTCTCCTCCCCATTTTAAAAAAGATTCTAAGTGATGTCATCATCATACAGTATTTGACTTTCTGTCTGATTTATTTTACTTAGCATTATGCCCTCAAGATCCATCCATGTTGTTGCAAATGGCAGGATTTTCTTCTTTTTTATGGCTGAATAATATTCCTGTGTGTATATGTGTGTGTGAGTGAGAGAGAAAGAGAGAGAGAGAGATCACATCTTCTTTGTCCATTGATCCGTCAGTGGACACTTAGGTTGTTTCCATGTCTTGGTTATTGTAAATAATGCTGCTATGAACATGGAGGTGCAGATATCTTTTTGACAGTGGTTTTTTCCCTTTGGGTATATTCCCAGAAGTGGAATTGCTGGATCCTACAGTAACTCTATTTTTAACTTTTTTAGAGGAGACTTCATACTCTTTTCCATAGTGGCTGTACCAGTTTACAATCCCATCAGTAATGCACAGGGATTTATTTTTCTCCCCATCCAAGCCAGCATTTATTGCTTGTTTTTTTTTTTTTTTTTTTTTTGATTTTGATGATAGCCATTCTAACAGGCATGAGGTGATAACTCATTCCGCTAATGATTAGTGATGTTGAGACTCTTTCATGTAACTGTTGGCCTTCTTTGGATTGTCTATTCCTGCCCATTTTTAATTGGATTATTTGGGTTATTTTGCTACTGAGTTGTATGAATTCTTTTTTTTTTTTTTAAATTATTTTATTTATTTTTGGTTGCCTTGGGTCTTCGTTGCTGTGCGCGGGCTTTTCTCTAGTTGCAGTGAGTGGGGGGGGCGCTACTCTTCACTGCAGTGTGCAGGCTTCTCACTGCGGTGGCTTCTCTTGTAGTGGAGCAAGCATGTGGGATCTTCCCGGATCAGGGCTCAAACCCACGTCCCCTGCATTGGCAGGCGGATTCTTAACCACTGCGCCACCAGGGAAGCCCCATGAATTCTTTTTATATTTTGAATATTAACCCTTTATCAGATATATGGTTTGCAAATTTTTTTTTCCCAACGCATAAACTGTCTTTTCATTTTGTTGATGGTTTGCTGTGCAGAAGCTTTTCAGTTTGATGAAGCCCCACTTGTTTGTTTTTAATTTTGTTGCTTGTAGTTTAGATGTCATATCCAAAAAAATCACTACTAAGACCCATGTCAGGGAGTTTTTTCAGTATATTTTCTTCTAGGAGTTTTATGGTCTTTGGTCTTACATTTAAGTCTTTAGCCCATTTCAAGTTAATTTTGTGGGGGAAGATAGGGGTCTAGTTCTTTCTTTTACATCTCATCAAATATTATTTGCCAATATATGCATGGGTTTATTTCTAGGCTCTTGATTCTGTGCCATTGGTCTATGTATCTGTTTTTACACCAATACCATACTGTTTTGATTACTATAGCTTTATAATATAGCTTGAAATCAGGAAGTGTGATGCCTCCCAATTTGTTCTTCTTTTCTCAGGATTGCTTTGGCTCTTCAGGGTCTTTTGTGGTTCCACATAAATTTTAGGAATGCTTTTTTCTACTTTTGTTAAAAAAAAAATGCTGTTGGACTCTTGATAGGAATTACATTTAACTTATTGATGGCTTTGGGCAGTATGGGCATTTTAACAATACTCTTCCAATCCATGAACTTGGGATACCTTTCCATTTATTTCTGGCTTCTTCAATTTCTCTCATTAATGTCTTGTGGTTTTCAATGTAGAGATCTTTCACCTCCTTGGTTAAATTTATTCCTATGTATTTTATTGCTCTTGATGCTATTATAAATGGGATAATTTATTTTTCAGATAATTTATTGTTAGTATATAGAAACACTACTGATTTTTGTATGTTAATTTTGTATCTTGCAACTTTACTGAATTTGTTGACTAGATCTATTTTTTGGTGGAGTCCTTAGGATTTTCTATATATAAAATCATGTCATTTTCAGATAGAGACAACTTTACTTCATCCTTTCCAATTCAGATGCCTTTTCCACTTTTTTTTTCCTCCTCGCTAACTTCCCTAGCTAGGATTTCCAGTATTATGTTGAATAGGAGTGAGAATAGGCACCCTTGTCTTGTTCCTGACCATAGAGGAAAAACTTTCAAACTTTCACTGTTGAGTATGATGTTAGCTATAGGCTTGTGATATATGGCCTTTATTATGTCAAATTACATTCCTTCTAAACCTAATTTGTTAAAAGTTTTTTTTTAATCATGGATGGATGTTGAATTTTTTCAATTGTTTTCCTGCATTTCCTGCATCATATTTTTCTTTCATTCTATTAATATGACGTATCATATTGATTTGCCATCCCTGTATCCCAGGGATGATTCCCACTTGATCATGGTGAATGATCCCTTTAAAAATGCTACTGAGGGACTTCCCTCGTGGCGCAGTGGTTAAGAATCTGCCTGCCAATGCAGGGGACACGGGTTTGAACCCTGGTCTGGGAAGATCCCACATGCCATGGAGCAACTAAGCCCATGTGCCACAACTACTGAGCTTGTGCTCTAGAGCCCGCGAGCCACAACTACTGAGCCCATGTACCACAACTACTGAAGCCTGCGTGCCTAGAGCCTGTGCTCTGCAACAAGAGAAGCCACCACAATGAGAAACCCATGCACTACAACAAAGAGTAGCCCCCGCTTGCCGCAACTAGAGAAAGCCCACATGCAGCAACAAAGACCCAATGTGGCCAAAATTAAAATAAATAAATTTATTTTTAAAAAAATGTTACTGAATTTCATTTGCTAGTACTTTATTGAGAATTTTTGCATCTATTGTCATGAAGATAATGGCCAGTAGTTTTCTTTTCTCGTAGTGTCCTTTTCTGAGTTTGGTAGCAGGTAATGCTGGCCTCGTAAAATGAGTTTGGGAATGTTCCCTCCTATTCAATTTTTTGGAAGAGTCTGAGAAGGATTGGTGTTAATTCTTCTTTAAATGTTTGGTAAAATTCACCTGTAAAGTCATCTGATCCCGACCTTTTCTTCATTGGGAGATTTTTTCTTCATTATTCATTCAATCTCTTTACTAATAACTGGCCTGTTCAGATTTCTGTTTCTTTCTGATTCAGTCTCGGTAAGTTGTATGTTTCTAAGATTTTGTCCATTTCTCTTAGGTTATCCAGTTTGTTGGCATATAGTTTTACATAGAAGCCTCATGATCCTTTGTATTTCTGTGGTATCCATTGTAACATCTCCTTTTTCAGTTATAATTTTGTTGATTTGTGTCCTCTTCTTTCCTTGGTTAATTTAGCTAAAAGTTTATCAATTTTATCTTTTCAAAGAAATAACTCCTAGTTTTGTTAATTATTTCTATTATTTTCCTGTTCTCTATTTCATTTATTTATGCTCTAGTCTTTATTATTTCCTTCCTTCTGCTAACTTTAGGCTCAATTTGCTTTTTCTAGTTGCTTAAGGCATAGAGTTATGTTGTTTACAGTCTTTCTTGTTTCTTAATGTAGGCATTTATTGCTATGAACGTCCCTCTTACAATGGCTTTTGTTGCATCCCGTAAGTTTTAGTATGTGTGTTTCCAATTTCATTTGTCTCAACACATTTTTTTACTTCCCTTTTAATTTATGCTTTGATCCATTGGTTGTTCAGGAGAGTGCTTAATTTCCATGTATTTGTGAGTTTTCCAGTTTTCCTTCTGTTACTGATTTCTACTTTCATACCATTGTAGTCAGAGAAGATACTTGGTATGATTTCAATCTTCTTAAATTTTCCAAGACTTCTTTTGTGGCCTAATATATGGTCTGTCCTAGAAAGTATTCCATGAGTACTTGAGAAGAATGTGAAGTCTGCTGTTATCTATCTATGGTGTTCTGTATGTCTGTCAGGTCCATTTGCTCTATTGTGTTGTTCAAATCCACTGTTTCCTTATTGAGTCTCTGTGGGGATGATCTCTCCATTGTTGAGAGTGGGGTATTAAAGTCCCCAACTACTATTGTATTGCTGTTTATCTCTCCTGTTAGCTCTGTTAGTTTTTGCTTTACATACTTAGGTGCTTCAGTGTTGGGTGTGCAAATATTTACAACTGTTATATCCTCTTGTTGTACTGATTGCTTTATCATTAATGACCTTTTTCTCTTTTTACCATTTTTTATTTCAAGTCTGTTTTGTCTATAGCTACCTCTTTTGTTGTTGTTACCATTTGCTTGAAGTATCTATCTCCATCCTTTCACTCTCAGTCTGTGTGCTTTAAGGCTAAAGTGAGTCTCATGTAGGCAGCATATCATTGGATCTTGTTTTTATAATTATTCAGCCATTCTGTGTCTTTTGATAGGAGAATCTAATTATTAAAGTAATTATTGATAGGTCAGGACTTACAACTGCCATTTTGTTAATTGTTTTCTGGCTTTTGTAGATCCATTATTCTTATACTGCTGTCTTTGTGTGTGTGTGTGTGTGTGTGTGTGTGTGTGTGTGTGTTTTGATGTTTTTTGGTTTCAGTATGCTTCGACGACTTTATCATGTTCTTTTGTGTAATTACTACAGGTAAATCTCCCTTGTGGGTATCCTGACACATAAAATATCTTAAAATTATAACACCCTATTTTAAAGTGATAACAGCTTCAATAGCATTCCTAAACTTTACACTTTCCTTCTCTTCCCCCTCACGTTTTAGATTATGATGTTATAGTTTACATACTTTTATATCATGTAACCAATAAGATTATTGTAGTTATGCTTTTTTACTATGTTTTTGTTTGTTTGTTTGTTTGTTTTGCGGTACGCGGGCCTCTCACTGCTGTGGCCTCTCCCGTTGCGGAGCACAGGCTCCGGACGCGCAGGCTCAGCGGCCATGGCTCATGGGCCCAGCTGCTCCACAGCATGTGGGATCTTCCTGGACTGGGGCATGAACCCGTGTCCCCTGCATCAGCAGGTGGACTCTCAATCACTGCGCCACCAGGGAAGCCCTACTATGTTTTTTTACTTTACTTTTACTTTTTAAATTTTTATTGGCATATAGTTGATTTATAATATTGTGTTAGTTTCTGCTGTACAGCAAAGTGAATCAGTTATAGATACATATATATCCTCTTTTTTAGATTCTTTTCTCACATAGGTCATTATAGAGTATTGAGTAGAGTTCCTTGTGCTATACAATAGATCCTTATTAATTATTTTATATATAATACTGTGTATATGTCAATCCCAATCTCCCAATTTATCCCCCATTCCCCCTGGTAACCATAAGATTGTTTTCTAATCTGTGAGTCTGTTTCTGTTTTGTAAATAAGTTCATTTGTACCATTTTTTAAGATTCCACATATAAGTGATATCATATGATATTTGTCCTTCACTTTCTGACTTACTTCACTCAGCATGACAATCTCTAGGTCCATCCATGTTGCTACAAATGGCATGATTTCATTCTTTTTATGGCTTAGTAATATTCCATTGTATATATGTACCACATCTTCTTTATCCATTCTTATTTTGATGGACATTTATGTTGCTTCCATGTCCTAGCTATTGTAAATAGTGCTGCAATGAACATCAGGGTGCATGATCTCTTTGAATTATGGTTTCCTCCACATATATGCCCAAGAGTGGGATTGCTGGATCATATGATAGCTCTATTTTTAGGTTATTAAGGAACCTCCATACTGTTCTCCATAGTCGCTGTACCAATTTACATTCCCAACAAAAGTGTAGGAGGGTTCCCTTTTCTCCACACCCTCTCCAGCATTTATTGTTGGTAGATTTTTTTGGTGATGCCCATTCTGACTGGTGTGACATGATACCTCATTGTAGTTTTGATTTGCATTTCTCTAATAACTAGTGGTGCTGAGCATCTTTTCATGTACTTTTTGGCCATCTGTATATCTTCTTTGGAGAAATGTCTATTTAGGTCTTCCACTCATTTTTTGATCTTTTTTTTTTTATATATTGAGGTGCATGAGCTGTTTGTATATTTTGGAGATTAATCCCTTTTTGGTCTCTTCATCTGCAAATATTTTCTCCCATTCTGTGGATTGTCTTTTTGTTTTGTCTATGGTTCCTTTGCTGTGCAAAAGCTTTTGAGTTTAATTACGTCCCATTTATTTTTATTTTCTTAGTCTAGGAGGTGGATCAAGAAAGATCTTGCTGTGATTTGTGTCAGAGTGTTCTGCTTATGTTTTCTTCTAAGAGTTTTACAGTATCCAGCCTTAAATTTAGGTCTTTAACCCACTTTGACTTTATTTTTGCGTACGGTGTTGGGGAATGTTCTATTTCATTCTTTTACATGTAGCTGTCCAGTTTTCCCAGCACCACTTATTGAAGAGACTGTCTTTTCTCCACTGTATATTCTTGCCACCTTTGTCATAGATTAGGTGACGACAGGTGTGTGGGTTTATCTCTGGACATTTTGTCCTGTTCCATTGATCTATATTTCTTTGTGCCAGTACCATACTGTTTTGATAACTGTAGCTTTTAGTATAGTCTGAAGTCAGGGAGCCTGATTCCTCCAGCTGTGTTTTTCTTTCTCAAGATTGCTTTGGCTATTCAGGGTCTTTTGTGTTTCCATACACATTGTAAAATCTTTTAATTCTATGAAAATTCTATTGGTAATTTAATAGGGATTACATTGAATCTGTAGCTTGCTGTGGGTAGTATAGTCATTTTGATAATATTGATTCTTCCAATCCAAGAACTGGTATATCTCTCCATTTGTTTATATCATCTTTGATTTCTTTCATCAGTATCTTATAGTTTTCTGAGTACAGGTCTTTTGCCTCCTTAGGTAGGTTTATTCCTAGGTATTTTATTCTTTTTGATGTGATGGTAAATGGGATTGTTTCCTTTCCCTTTCTGATCTTTAGTTGTTAGTGTGTATGAATGCAAAATATTTCTATGTATTAATTTTGTATCCTGCAACTTTACCAAATTCATTGATGGGCTCTAGTAGTTTTCAGTTAACATCTTCAGAATTTTCTATGTATAGTATCATGTCATCTGCAAACAGTGACAGTTTTACTTCTTTTCCAGTTTGGATTCCTTTTATTTCTTTTTCTTCTCTGATTGCCATGCCTAGGACTTCCAAAACTATGTTGAATAAAAGTGGCCAGACTGGACATCCTTGTCTTGTTCCTGATCTTAGAGGAAATGCTTTCAATTTTTCACCATTGAGAATGATGTTTGCTGTGGGTTTGTCATATATGCCCTTATTATGTTGAGGTATATTCCCTCTATGCCTACTTTCTGGAGAGTTTTTACCATAAATGAATGGTAAATTTTGTCAAAAGCTTTTTCTGCATCTATTGAGATGATCATATGCTTTTTTTCTTTAGTTTGTTAATGTGGTGTATCACATTGATTGCGAATAGTGAAGAATCCTTGCATCCCTCGGATAAATCCCACTTGATCACGGTGTATGTGTTGTTGGATTTGGTTTGCTAGTATTTTGTTGAGGATTTTTGCATGTATGTTCATCAGTGATAATGGCCTGTAATTTTTTCTATGTGGTATCTTTGGTTTGGGTATCAGGGTGATGATGGCCTTGTAGAATGAGCTTGGGAGTGTTTTTTCCTCTGCCATTTTTTGGAAGATTTTCAGAAGCATAGGTGTTAACTCCTCTCTAAATATTTGATAGAATTCTTCTGTGAAACCATCTTGTCCTGGACTTTTGTTTGTTGGAAGTTTTTAAATCACAGTTTCAATTTCAGTACTTGTGATTATTCTGTTCATGTTTTCTATTTCCTCTTGGTTCAGTCTTAGAATGTTGTACCTTTCCAAGAATTTGTCCACTTCTTCTAAGTTGTCCATTTTATTGGTATATAGTTGCTTGTAGTAGTCTTTTATGATTTATTTATTTGGCTCCACTGCATGGCATGTGGGAATCTTAGTTCCCTGACCAGGATCGAACCTGTGCCCTCTGGAGTGGAAGTGCAGAGTCCTAACTGCCAGGGAATTCCCTCCTTTTTCATTTCTAATATTATTGATTTGAGTCCTCTCCTTTTTTTCTTGATGAGTCTGGCTAAAGGTTTATCAATTTTATTTATCTTTTCAAAGAACCAGCTTTTAGTTTCATTGATCTTTTCTACTGTTTTCTACTGTTTTCTTCATCTATATTTCATTTATTTCTGCTCTGATCTTTGTGATTTCTTTCCTTCTACTAATTTTGGGTTTTGTTTGTTCTTTCTCTAGTTGCTTTAGGTGTTAAGTTTAAGCTGTTTTTTGTTTTTGGCTTTTTTTAATTAATTAATTTATGGCTGTATTGGGTCTTTATTGCCACGCACAGGCTTTCTCTAGTTGCAGCGAGCAGGGGCTACTCTTTGTTGCAGTGCATGGGCTTCTCATTGTGGTGGCTTCTCTTGTTGCGGAGCGCGGACTCAGTAGTTGTGACACACAGGCTTAGTTGCTCTGCGGCATGTGGGATCTTCCCAGACCAGGGCTTGAACCCATGTCCCCTGCATTGACAGGCAGATTCTTAACCACTGCACCACCAGGGAAGCCTGGTTAAGCTGTTTATAGGAGATTTTTCTTGTTTCCTGAGGTAAGATTGTACTGCTATAAACTTCCCTCTTAGAACTGCTTTTGCTGCATCCCACAGGTTTTGGATCATCGTGTTTTTGTTGTCATTTGTCTCTAGGTATTTTTTTATTTCCTCTTTGATTTCTTCAGTGATCCATTGGTTGTTTAATAATATATTGTTTAGTCTCCATGTGTTTGTGTTTTTTACAGTTTTTTTCCTGTAATTTATTTCTTATCTCATAGCATTGTGGTCAGAAAAGATGCTTGATATGATTTCAATTTTCTTAAATTTACTGAGGTTTGATTTGTGGCCCAAGATGTGATCTATTGTAGAGAATGTTCCATGTGCACTTGAGAAGAAAGTGTATTCTGCTTTCAGATGGAATATTCTATAAATACCAATTAAGTCCATCTCATCCAATGTGTCATTTAAGGTTTGTGTTTCCTTATTAATTTTCTGTCTAGATCTGTCCATTGGTGTAAGTTGGGTGTTAAAGTCCCCCACCATTATTGTGTTACTGTTGATTTCCCCTTTTATGGCTGTTAGCATTTGGCTTACATATTGAGGTCCTCCTATGTTGGGTGAATATATATTTACAATTGTTATATCTTCTTCTTGGATTGATCCCTTGATCATTATATAGTGTCCTTCCTTGTCTCTTGTAAAAGTCTTTGTTTTAAAGTCTATTTTGTCTGATATGAGTATTGCTACTCCAGCTTTCTTTAGGTTTCCATTTGTATGGGATATCTTTTTCCATCCCCTCACTTTCAGTCTGTATGTGTCCATAGATCTGAAATGGGTCTCTTGTAGACAGCATATATATGGGTCTCGTTTTTGTATCCATTCAGCAGTCTGTGTCTTTTGGTTGGTGCATTTGATCCATTTATATTTAAGGTAATTATCGATATGTGTATTCCTACTGACATTTTTCATTGTTTTGGGTTTGCTTTTGTAGTTCTTTTTTCTTCCCTTCCTCTTTTGTTCTCTTGTGATCCGACCACTATCTGTAGTGTTGTGTTTGGTTTGCTTTTCCTCTTTTTTGTGTGTATTTATTGTAGTTTTGGGGTTGCTGTTCCCATGAGGTTTTTGATATAGCAATACACACACACACACACACACACAAGGTTGTTTTGTTGTTTTTTTGTTTGTTTTTACAAGGTTGTTTTAAGTTGATGGTTTCTTTCATGCCTAGAGAGTTTCCTTTAGCATTTGTTGTAAATATGGTTTGGTGGTGAATTCTCTTAGCTTTTGCTTGTATGTAAAGCTTTTGATTTCTGCATCAAATCTAAATGAGAGCCTTGCTGGGTAGAGTATTCTTGGTTGTAGGTTTTTCCCTTTCATCACTTTAAATATATCCTGCCACTCCTTTCTGGCCTGCAGTTTCTGCTGAAAAATCAGCTGATAACCTTATGAGGATTCCCTTGTATGTTATTTGTTGCTTTTCCCTTGTTGCTTTTTTTTTTTTTTTTTTTGGTACGTGGGCCTCTCACTGTTGTGGCCTCTTCCGTTGTGGAGCACAGGCTCTGGACGCGCAGGCTCAGCGGCCATGGCTCATGGGCCCAGCCGCTCCGCGGCATGTGGGATCCTCCCAGACCGGGACACGAACCCGTGTCCTCTGCATCGGCAGGCGGACTCTCAACAACTGCGCCACCAGGGAAGCCCTCCCTTGTTGCTTTTAATATTTTTTCTTTAATTTTTGTCAGTTTGATTAATGTGTCTTGGCATGTTACTCCTTGAGTTCATCCTGTATGAGACTCTCTGCACTTCCTGGACTTGATTGTTTCCTTTCTCATGCTAGGGAAGTTTTCAGCTATAGTATCTTCAAATATTTTCTCAGGCTCTTTCTGTTCTCCTGTGACCTCTGTAATGTTAATGTTGGTGCATTTAATGTTGTCCCAGAGATCTCTGAGACTGTCCTCATTTCTTTTCATTCTTTTTTCTTTGTTCTGTGGCAGTGATTTCCACCACTCTGTCTTCCAGCTCACTTATTTGTTCTTCTGCCTCAGTTATTCTGCTATTGATGCCTTCTAGTGTATTTTTCATTGTTATTGTATTGTTCATCTCTTTGTTCTTTAAATCGTCTAGCTCCTTGTTAAACATTTCTTGTGTCTTCTCAACCTGTACCTCCATTCTTTTTCTGAGATTTTGGATCATCTTTACTTACCTTTACTCTGAATTCTTTTTCAGGTAGATTGCTTATCTCTTCTTCATTTAGTTGTTCTTGTGGGTTTTTATCTTGTTCCTTCGTTTCCAACATATTTCTCTGCCATCTCATTTTGTCTAACTTTCTGTGTTTGTGGTCTCCTTTCTGCAGGCTGCAGGATCATAGTTCCTCTTCTGGTGTCTGCCCCCTGGTGGGTGAGGTTGGTCCAGGGGCTTGTTCATGCTCCCTGGTGGGAGGGACTGGTGCCTGCCCTCTGGTGGGTGGAACTGGGGCTTGTCCCTCTTGTGGGCAGGGCCATGCCAAGGGGTGTGTTTTGAGGTAACTGTGAGCTCAGTACAACTTTGGGCAGCCTGTCTGTTAATGGATGGGGCTCTGTTCCTGTCTTGCTGGTTATTTGGCCTGAGGTGTTCCAGCTCTGGAGCCTGTAGGCAGTTGGGTGGGGCTGGGTCTTGGTGCCAAAATGGGGACCTCCAGAAGAGGTCATGATGATCAGTATTTCCTGGGGCCTCCGCCACCACTGTCCTTGCCCCCACAGTGAGCTATAGCCAACCCCTGCCTCCCCAGGAGACCCTCCAAGATCCCTAATTAGGCCTAGCCCTGGTTCCTATGGAGGTATTGCTTTGTGCTGGGTCCCAGTGCATGAGAGGTCTTGTGTGCACCCTCCAGGAGTGGAGTCTCTGCTTATCCCAGCCCTGTGGAGCTCATGCACTCAGGCTCTGCTGCCCTTCAAAGCCAAATGCTCTGGGGGTTCTTCCTCCTGATGCCTGACCCTCAGACTGTCTTCGAGGGCTATTTTTATGTGGGAACGTCCCTGCATAGCCTGTGTGGGTTAATAATTTTTGGTGTGAGGGCTGTTTTTAGTATGGATGTCTGCCACTTCTTTCCTTAGTGTAAGCTGGCCATTATCCCCTTGATAGGAGGTGTGACTGATGTTGTGGTGACCTGAGCCTGCACTGGATATTGAGTGGGGCCTCTCCTTTGCTCTGTGGTTGTTACTGCCCTGTCAGGGGCAGGCTCTGCTCCCTAGTTTTTGGAGTAGAGGCCCCCAAATCTGTTTCTGAGCTGTGTTTCTGATCTGCGGTGCGAGGTGAGCAGGATTGGAGCACTCCCATTGGGAGAGAAGCCACTGAGTATTCCTCCACTGGAGCTGTTCACCTGTGAGTGCACTCTGTTGTGTCACTTCTCACCTGTTTTACTGGCTCACAAATTACACTGCTGTTGGAACTGCTCTCAGTCCCACCTTAACCATGGGTATGTGGGCAGTTGGCTCTGGTGTCCCCCAGGCATTATTTTCACCAGGCCACCTGTGCAGATCCACCAATGTCAGGTCCCAGAACTGCAGTAGTCGTGCACCTGGACCCGCTATGGGGGCTATGGAGGCAGCTCAGATTCTGGCCTGCTCCAGTCCCTGCGTTTACATGCCCACAAAGCCCACAACTGCTAAAGCTAGACCCATCTCAGATATAGGAGCACTCATCCATTTGGATGTTCTACAGGTGCTGAGTTTACAAAGCTGGCAGTGGGGGGTGGTGGTGGTGGTGGTGGTATAAATCTGTGGTTCCTGCAGCTGCGTGGAGAGATCTCAGCTCTTCTTCCTTAGTAGCATGGCCCTGAGGCTCCGCTATGGTTTCAGCTGCACCTTTGCGTGTGGGCCTCCCACCAGCATCTGCTCCCCGAGGCTGCCCCAGAGCACACATGCATGCCTGCCCAGGTCGGTGGAGGCTGAGGCAGTGATGGGCAGGGCACACAAGCCCGCTGGGGCCAGCAGGGGCAGAGGAGGCAATGGCAGTTTTTTAACTTTTAAACTAGAGTTGTAAGTAAATTACACACTGCCATTACCATATTACAGAATCTAACTTTGACTATCTATTTACCATTACCAGTGAGTTATACGTTACCTTCTTATGTTTTTATGATGTTAAGTGGTATCCTTTTACTTCCACTCAGAGAACTCCCTTTAGCATTTCTAGTAAGGCTGGTCTAATGATGATGAACTCCCTCAACTTTTGTTTGTTTCAGAAAGTCTTTATTTCTCCCTCATTTCTCAAGGACAGCTTTGCCTAGTATAGAATTCTTGGTTGAGAGGGTTTTTTTTTTTTTCTGTCACTGTAAATTGTATGTAAACTGTAATAACATAACTTAAAATGTTAGGGGGAGGAGAATAAAAAGTGTAAAGTTTGAGAATTCTATTGAAGTTATCACTTTATAATAGGGTGTTATAATTTTAAGATATTTTATGTAAGCCTCATAGTGCCCGCAAGGGGGAAACCTGTAGTAATTACACAGAAGAATAAGATAAAGAAGTCAAAGCATACTGATATCAAAACACATTCAAAATATTTTGAAAATATCATGCCATTCTCTTCTGGCCTAAAAAGTTTCTGTTGAGAAATCTACTGATAAACTTATGAGGTACCCTTGTATGTAACTTCTCTCTTTTCTCTTGCAGCTTTCAAAATTCTTTCTTTCACTTCTGACAATTTAATGATAATGTGTCTTGGTGTAACCCTATTCAGGCTCAACCTATTTGAGGTCCTTTGGGCCTCATGGGTCTGGATGTCCATTTCTTTCCCCAGGTTTGGAAAGTTTTCAGCCACTATTGTCTTAAATATACTTTGTTCCCTTTTCTCTCCTCTTTCCGGAATTCTCATAATGTGAATATTGCTTCTGTTGTGTCCCATAGGTCCTGTAGGCTTTCTTCACTGTTCTTCATTCTTGTTTTCCTTTTGCACCTTTCAAATGTCCTATCTTCTACGTCACTGTTTCTTTTTTCTGTGTGGTTGAGTCTGCTTCTGAAACTCTATTGAATTCTTCAGTTCAGTCATTGTATTTTTCGGCTTTAGGATTTGTTTGGTTTTTGATGGTTTCTATTTCTCTGAACTTCTGATTTTGTTCATGCATTGTTTTCCTAATTTCATTTAGTTTTCTAATCAGTTAAAACAAAAGTTTGGGTTTTTTTGCTGTCTGGGTGATTTTTTAAATTTTTTTTAAATTGGAACATAGTTGATTTATAATGTTGTGTTAGTTTCTGCTGTAGAGCAAAAAGTCAGTCAGTTATACATATATCCACTCTTTTTTAGATTCTATTCCCATATAGGTCTTTACAGAGTATTGAATAGTGTTCCCTGTGCTATACAGTAGATTCTTATTAGTTATCTATTTTATATATAGTAGTGTGTATATGTCAATCCCAGTCTCCCAATATATCCCCCCCTTTTCCCCCTTGGTAACTGTAAGTTTGTTTTCTACATCTTTGACTCAATTTCTGTTTTGTTAACAGATTCATTTGTACCATTTTTTTAGGTTTCACATATAAGCGATATCATATGATATTTGTCTTTCTCTGTCTGACCTCTTCACTCAGTATGACAATCCACGTCGCTCCAAATGGCATTACTTCATTCTTTTTTATGTAGTTTTCTAATCAGTAGATTGGTATCACATTTCCATAAGAACAGCATTATTATGGCAAATAAATCATAATTTGTTAATGACCAAATATACTTCTTTAAAAATAAACTACTATTTCCTTTTTGGTTAGTTTTTAATAATTACAAAGTGAAAAATACATTAACAGAATCAATAAATGATGTTCTACCTAACAAATTCCTTTTCTTGGATCCTCAGTAGGTAATATTTTTCTAGTTATAAACTCTCTTCTGGCCTGTTTAAAAGGCAAATTTAAATAGCACAAAGAAAAAATTCTAAAACACTGAAAGAAGCAGCTAGTATTTTATGTGTGTGCTATGAAACATGCTTGATAAACTGCACCTGTGAGGATTTCCAGCTGTATATGTGTGCACATGGGTGCACAGTGAAATTCACTGCCTGAGAGAATGGGGATGTATAACACAGCTTTTTAAAAAACTAGTAAACAGACACACTAAGATATTTAGGAACCGTGTCCTTAAACACAAAGACGTATATAGGACATAGGGAGAAACACCTCAGTTTTAGGAACTGGGTAGGCCTAATTTTGAATCCCAGCTCCTCTACCAGCCAATTATAACTCCTCTGAGCTTCAGTTTTCTTACCCATAAAGTGGTGGTAAGAATACCTAAGTAGCAGAGGTGTCATGAGGATTAAATGAGACTAAACGTTAGGGACTTATGGTTAGGAATCAGGCTTTCACTCATCACCACAGCCAGGGATGTCTGTCTGCTTTCCTGCCTCCATCCACTCTTAAGGGGGTAATGTGGTCTCAAAGAGCATGAGTTTTGGAGTCAGTTCAATTCCAGCTAGGAGTCCTGGCTTTGCTTCTTAAAAACTTGTGATCTCAGGCAAGTTAATGTCCCTGAGCCTTATCAGAGATAAGGATACCCGCCACATTTAGATCAATGTGCAGATTCAATCATATGGTTATATTTAGCTCCTACCACAGCAACTGGTAGGATATAGTCAATGCAAACTGTATTGCTACAGCATGTGCTTCTTAAATGTGAATGACCTTACATGCCATAGGTAAATGGGGAATTGGTATAACATGGAAGTCATTTTGGTTCCTATGCAATTTTTTTTCTAGCATGTTAATATTCTGAAGCAACCAGAGGCAAGCTTTACTCATAATAATTACCTTTTTTTTTAAAAAAAAATTTTTGGCTATGTTGGGTCTTCGTTGCTGCATGCGGGCTTTCTCTAGTTGTGGCGAGCGGGGGCTACTCTTCGTTGCAGTGCGCAGGTTTCCCATTGGGGTGGCTTCTCTTGTTGCAGAGCATGGACTCTAGGCACGCAGGCCTCAGTAGTTGTGGCACGTGGGCTCAGTACTTGTGGCTCGCGGGCTGTAGAGCGCAGGCATGGTAGTTGCGGTGCATGGGCTTAGTTGCTCCACGGCATGTGGGATCTTCCTGGACCAGGGCTCGAACCCATGTCCCCTGCATCGGCAGGCAGATTCTTAACCACTGCGCCACCAAGGAAGTGCCAGTAACTACCTCTTTAATAAGAGAAAACCTTAGCACTCTGTGAAGGCCTTAAGGAAAAGCTGCCTTTTTTAGCTGCAGAAAGTAACTGATTCAGGGACTTTAAGAATCACTATTATCCTCATGTTGTGCTATCTAGAGAAGCTGAGGGTACTGATGATGAGTCTGTGAAGACATTTCCCTTTAAACTAGGAGAGATTAGTGAAGAACACTACTCCTTAAATCACGTTTAATTTTGATGGAACTGATCCCCATTAGAAATGAATGTCCTCCAGAACTTATATCTCAAAAGAAGCCCCGGGGCTCAAGGGCAGAATGCAGCCTGCAAATATTCAAGCTAAGGTTTAGTGGGGGGCTAATAGTTTGCTAATGTTGACATTGTTTTTGTTAGTGCTTGGGTTACAAAATTGCATAGGTTTTATTTGAGTGGTCTGCCCAACCCTATTCTTTTTCCCAGCAGCCCAATTTTTTTCAGTGGGCTATTTTGTAGACCATGGAGCTTTTCAGGAACACATAGGTGGTGTTATAGCAGGGACATCTGTATACGTTCCCTTTCCCTCTAATGTTTCTTTCTGAATAAAATCTAAGCAATACAAAATGTAATAATGAAAACAATGGCTCACATTTATTGTGTACTCTTTCCAAATGAGTCAACCCTCATTTAATTTTCAACAATCCTGTGAACCAAGGGCTGCTGTTACACCCATTTTATAAATGCGGAAACTGAGATTTATAACAATTTATAATTTGTAAATTATAATTTAATATAAATTATAGATTTATAAATAATGAGTAAACTGAGATTAACTTGCCCAAGGTCACACAGCTAGAAAGTTGTGGAATGAGAATTTTAAAACCTGTGCATTTTCTGTGCATTGAACCACACATCATATTGTTTTGTCAGTCTTTTAGCATACCTGGGATGATACTTAAATTGTTTAATTTTACAGGCACTGCCCTATTTAGACAGGCCATGTAAAGGAAAGCTCTTAGTAATTCACAGCTATTTACATTTCACAAGACTTGTGTTCCATTCCAAGAGATCAGGCTCATCAATTATTTGCATTTGGTAACATGTTAATTATACAGATAATTAGCCTTGAGACTAGACTTGAACATGAAAGTATAATGAATAGTTTTGCTAATTGCTCTTTTCTGTTATGGACAGTCCTTGATCTGAAGTATTAACAGCTCCAATATTCAGCTTGCTAAATTCTCCTAACTTTCACTTTGTGGAAAAGTCCAAATCAAGGATGACAACTAAATTTCCTCTGTCATGCCAACTCTAACCCGTTGATTATGACTACTGCGAGCACTGTGGTGAGAAGCTTTGGAGGGGGCGTGGCATCTGGGCCTCAGGGGCATTGCGTGGTGATAGATGAGTCTGTTCACCACAGGTGAGTGTGAGTTCACAGCCTGTGAGCCAGAGATCTGCCATCTCTGGCCTGAGTGTTGGGAAACTTACTTCCGCCTTGGAGGTCATAGCTTCTTACTTCCTGTTCCCTCGGACAATCCTACGAGTAAGCTGTGTTCTGGGCTAGGAGTATCAAAATGAACCAGACGTGGATTGTCTCCTAAATGGCCACACAAATGAAAAGGTACTAAGTGCTCTAAAAGCAATAGATAGTGTGACACAAGGGATCAGAGGAGAAAATGGATTGTTTATAGTAACAGGGAGGCTGGGGCAGAGGTGGATCAAGTGTCCCCACTTTGAGGTGAGCCTTACAGGATAGGTAGAAATGGGTGGGGGCTGACGTGAGGAAGGCTCAGCGTTTTTTCCCTTTTTTGGGCGGATACCTGCTGTAGAGAAAAGAAGGAAATGTGAAATAGGGGCAGGTACAAGGGAAGAATTCAGTGTGCCTGGAATGTAGGAAAATAAAGGAAGGTAAAGTTGGGAAGCGAGGGCAGGCCCAGGTTGCGAAGGGCCTGGGAACACCAGATTAGGAATGCTTTAGAACAACCTCTCTCAAGGTGTGTCCACAGGATGTTCATAGTTTTCACGTAAGAAAAGGATCCTGTTGTCAACTGTTACTGGATTAAAAACAGGTTTCTATATCACAGGAGTTTGAGCTTCTGAAATGCTAATGTACACTATGAATTTCCAAGAGGGACTTGCAGTTTGCAAAAATCATCGTGATCATAGAATGTGTTTCCTGGAGCACCCCATGAGGTTAGTGTTCTGCGGGAGCTTTATGCAAGGAATGATACCCACGGAGTACATATCCAACATTACCTGCTAATTGACCAGCTGACTGATCTTCTAGGAACCTGTACTAGTGTTACAGGGATACAGAGAAAATTATTTGCCCCGGAGGAGGCATCAACCCCCTCCCTCCCTCTCTGTTATCCCTTCTGCTTTATTGTCATAAGGATCTGTCTTCAGCCAGGCTCAGTTGTACTACTCTCACGCCTGAGGCACAGATCCCCTTCCTGATAAAACCTTGCCTTGTTTCAGGGCTCTGATGGTGCCCTGTTTTAAATCTCCTATCTGTCATCCTGGATCCCGGACGTGCTGCCTGCCTTGCCCTCAGCTGCCTGATGTCCCAGCCCGCCTGGACTCTTTCTTAGCCACTGCTCTGACGTCCACATACTTTGAGTGCTTCCGGTCCTCCTGGTAAACCTCGAGATATCCCGTCTCCAGCCGGTCACAGCCCTGGGGTGACTGTGGATCTGGCTTCTGCTACCTGTTCAGAAATGAGGTACCTGTGTGCTACCTTCTGGGGAGCTGAGTTCATGTGTGTCTGGTAAACATCCTTCTTCCGCCTTTCCTGGTTGTCACTGCTTCCGGGTGAGATTCCATCATTCTGCTTGGGAGGGATAAGCAACCTCTAAATTTATCATTTAATTATCCCCTGTGGAAGAGGAAGAGAAAAATTCTAGCAGTGACACATTAGAGCTGCAATCCTGAGAGGCTTGAGTCAGTTTTAGGTGGGATCCCCCGACAATCTAGAAGGGGCAGTGAAACCTCTAAGTGTTTAGAGCTCATCCGGCCCTTCTGGGTGTTGAACAAGAAGCCAACGGGGGTGAGATCAAAGGAGGCTGGGTGAGTGGGCAAAACCTTGGCAGATAAACTTTGCTGAGAATAAGGGCATGACAGGGAGGAAAAGTACAAACTATAGACGGTGAGACGCTGCCCACTACAAACCAGCTGGTTGTGACCCAGAAAAAGGACTTGGGGTTCAGTGCAAGAGTGTGCAGCAAAGACTCTGGCCCCCAAAGTCCTACCGGTTTTGCAAAATTATTAGGAAGAATGAGGAACAAAAACACACAGAAAATATTACCTTTATAGGGAACGTATAGCTCCAGGTGATGCATTATAAGAAAGAAATAATGGAGGTGACAAGGCATTTGAAGTGGTCCAAACTAGACAGGCGTCTGTGTGAGGCCAGGGCGACAGGGGATGTGCTACAGTCTAGAAAAGTATGAACATAGACCAAAACCCACTTATTAGAACTAGGAAGTATCCTGAGACAGTCTCAAGATTTCAAGCAAGTAAAAAATGGTTACCGAATGTATGGCATTCATTACCCCCTCCCCCAAAGAGGTAGCATAGGCTGAAAATAGAAATAGCTTCCAAACTGCTTACATAATGTGGCCGCTGGAACTATCATAGATGACTGAGTGAAATCTGATTGTTGTAGATGAAATGGGCCAACTGTGTCTTCCTAACACACAGCCTTAGCCTCACAGCATCAGTGGAGAAGATCCTGGGTAAGACTTACACATGCCAATCTTACTTTAAAAAAAAAAAAAAAAGGTAAGTTGCCTACATGAAGGTGGATATTGTCATATTATCAGGTGCCTACCTTCTATTGGGCACCAGCTAGGCACTTTATATACATGATCTTTAATCCTTACAATAATGCAAGAGGTAATAAGAAATTGCTCAGATAGGTTCAATAACTATTCAAGGTCACACAGCCAGTAGAATGGAGGAGCTGGAACAGTCTTAATCCTGCCTCTCGTCTCACCCATTTCTTGTTTTCCTGTCCTTCTTGCCTAAAGTTAGTCTAAGGCTACCAGCCAACAATCCCTCAAAATGCTTTTGTCCTTCGCTCATTACTAAATAAAATGACCTCAGTCATTATAGGATCAGCACATTTGTTCTTCAAAAACATTCTTCAAAAGTTCAAAGTACCCAGCAGGAAAGAGGGAATAAGTGGGGTCCTGGGGCTGAGACATGAAGGGGAATAAGAGCTGGATAGGGCTCAGGCGTTTCATGTGCTCTGACATGTAGTTCTCACAAAACCCATTTTAATTTCCATTTTGGTGATGAGAAGACTGAGTCCTAGACTATGTAAAAGACCTAAGAGCCATGGTGCATAGTCAATGGGTTCACTATGTGAAACAAAATGTGTCTAATGCCAAAGCCGCAGCCCTCCATCTCTGCTTTCCTTCCTATAAGGAGGCAACCTCAGAGGTTCCCTCCATTGCCACAGACCCCAGGGGGGAATCTCTGCTCTACACTTGCTATGTCATTGCTGGTTCTATGCATACAGAAATGCCGGTTGGCTATTGAATGGATTTTCATCAGTCCCACCCTTACCTTGTCAACACTTCTCCTAATCGGCTATAGTGCTTGTTTTTAACAAGACAGATGGTTCTTCTGATTCTCTAACGCAGGGTTTCTCAAGCTCGGCATACTGGCACTGTGGGCAGGATACTTCTTTGGTGTTGGGGGCTGTCCTTTGCCTAAACATCGTAGGATGGTTAGCAACATCTCTGGTCTCTGCCCCCTGGTTATCAATAACATCCCCCTCCCCCACCACTATGACAACCCAAAATGTCTGCAGACCTTGCCAAATGTCACCTGGGGGGGCAAAATCATCCCTGGTTGAAAACCACAGCTGTAACTCAAGGGGGCTACATGGTCTCCTTGCCTCTCTACCAAAAACCCAACAAACCAATTCACTCCTCCCAGGAATGTCAGCCAAGGAGAGGTGGTCCAGTGACACCTGTGCGTGGAGCCTGGCTTTTCTGGTTTGGGGGAGGGAATGCAGCACACAGACTGCTGGCCCTGCACTTACTTGATGCCCCCGCAAGACGTGAAAAATGTAGAGCTTTCAACGTGCAGATGGCTCGCGCTGCTTAATTTCCAGCCGAAAGCATGCTAACATTTTCCTCCCTCTCTCTGCCTGCAAGCCCGCCAGGAGCAGTGAAGGCATTAACAGGGAGCGGTTGCCCTTTCCCGCATCCTTATCGCACACTATTTTATTCTAAAGAGACAAAGTAAAAAGAATGTAACATATGATTCTGACTACACTTTTTTTTTTTTTTTAAACTGTCTGCTTTTCCTAGTGACTAGAGCATAGGAGCTGGTTGCTAAGCAACTGGGAAACTGCAGGCTCCTGTACTGGCCATGCTGGTTTCGGAAATGAGCCATAAAAGGAATTCCCCAGTGAGAAGGGATCCCATACCATTGCCTGGTTGCCATGGACACCATATATAAGTGATGGATCCTGGGTTATAGGCCCTGCTTAAGAAAAAATGTTACCCCTGTTTAAGGCTTGAATGGTATAAGAAAGGGATGGAAGCTGTCTTCCTCCACATTATCCACGTGGGCACTTCCCAGCCTCTTCCCCACGTGCTCCCCCTAAAGAGAGGTCTGAATCTAAGTGGCTGAGACATTCCATCCAATTTCAGCTCTGCTCTTATTTAATGTGTTCCAGTCTTTGCTAGCATTGGAAGGGAGTCTGCAATCTGGAGAACAAATTTTTAAGCAAGAAAAGATGCCCCGGGTGGCAGACAGGCTGTCTATCATCCACCCCTGTTTGGGGGCCACACAGCACCCATATCAAGCACAAGGGCAACTCTCTCTGTTCACAGGTTCTATTGGAATTTCGCAAAACGAGATTAGTGGGGGAAAAAGACAATAGCTGTGACTCCAAAATGAAATTGGCATGTCATGCAGAGCGAGGCACACAATGGGCCACTGCAATTCTGTCAGAAATTAGAAACAGACTTCAGATAATAGGAGTGAAAAACGTGAGGCAAATTTAAAGACGTGGAGCTTAACATACAAAGATGTGCGGGTTTAAACGGGCTTCATACACTAAACAGTAGAAGAGATGGGCCTTGTTGTAACCTCACAGGCTACGTCTTCACGGACAGAAGACTTGAGACACTAGACTCTAAGCCCAAAGCCTCCCAGATGAGGAGACTGAAGCCCAAACAGTAGCAGCGATTTGCTCAAGGTCATAGAAGACACACATTTCTGAGTGGGGGTCTGTAAAGGACAACTCTGCATTTTTAATATTGCTGCATAAAAAATTACCCCCCAAACTTAGCAGCTGAAAACAACACAAACATTTCACTACTATATATAAAATAACCAATAAGGACCTACTCTATAGCACAGGGAACTACACTCAATATTTTGTAATAACCTGTAAGGGAAAAGAATCTGAAAAAAATATATATGTATAACTGAATCACTTTGTTGTAAATCAACTGTACTCCAATTGAGAAAAAAAAGTTATCTTACAGTTTCTGTGGTTCAGGAATCCAGGAGCATCTTAGCTGGGTGCCTCACACTTGGGGTCTCTCACCGGCTACAGTCAAGATATCGGAGGGGCTGCAGTTGTTTCCAGGCTCCACGGGGGGAGGATTACTCACGTGGTGGTTAGCAGACCTCAGGTACTTGCTGGCTGTTGGCTGGAGATTTCAGTTCCTTGTTACATGGGCCTCTCGGTAGGTCAGTTTACAACATGGCAGCCAGCTTCCTTATAGTCAAAGAGCACCTAAGGTGGAAGCCACAGCTTTTCTTAACCTAAGCTTAGAAGTGATGTCCCATCATTTTGGTCATATTTTATTCATTAGAATTGACTTACAAGGTCCATCCTGTACCAAAAGGGAAGGGATTCCACGAGGGCATGGAGACCAGTAGGTGGGGACCATTGGCCATTGCAGAGGCCGCTGACCACAATAACCAAGTATGCTTCCAGGATCCAAGGGGGCCTAGGAAGGGGCAGCTTAAGGGAGGTGATAGATAAATACGAGGAAAAGAAATATATAGTAGCAGAGAAGAGAAAGAGAACCTGGTAGAATGGGAACAGAGAAATGGTGGAGGAAGGGAATCAGGGAGTTGGAATGAGGGACATAAGCTGTAAGAAAAGAGGAAATAGTTCCTAGGTTTTGGCACCAAAAACAAACAAGAAGTGAAAACAGGATGGAGGATGAATTGGGAGTGGCAACAGGGGAAGAGAGCTGGGAAGCAAGGAGCAAAGAGCTCAAGCAGACAGTGTAAGAGCCCTGAGGGCACAGGGGCTCGTTCCTCAGATCCCCACAGAGCCTTGCACTGTCTTCAGCAGGTATTCAAAAAACTTTGTGGCACCAAACATTCACTTCTCCTGAATCCAGTGAGAAATTCTGCTGCTTTCTTAACTAACTTCATGCAAAGTGAGAAAAGACTGGCTCTCTCTCAGCCCGGCTCTTGACTCCCTGTTTGACTCTGGGTCAGTGACTTAACCGTTCTGGAATGTAGGATCCTTATCAGCGAAATAGACAGGTTGGCTGGATGATCTTTAAAGTTTTTTCTAGCTCTGAAACCTCACAAATTACATATCAGGGCCTAGAATTAGGAGTCAGAGTAGAAAAAGTCCATGGATCTGATACAGATACAGGCTGCCACTTAGGTCTGACACAAAACTGAGCTGAATTCCATTTTACCAAGATGGTGGTCCATCAATGTGCCTCTCAAGGGAAGTTCAGCTCCACTCTTTTGTGACATCTGGGTGCAATAGAGACTCCATGAGCTTAATTCTCCTTAGCACCAAGATCCCCATCTGATGCTATGTTAGGAACTTAGACTCATCAACCCTCAAAGCAGTAGGAAACCAACCAGGGCATGATTGGTTCAGCTGCCAGAGTGCCATTAGGAATAAAGACAGTAGCAGGAGTCACCAGGAACACAAGGGTCCAGGGCCTCCAAGATATGGGAGTTAGGATGCCTGGATTTAATCACTCTTTTCAGTTGTCAGTGTTTGGAGCTGGTACCTATGAATAAAGGACAGCATCCCATACCTCTGTTTGACCCCTGCCCTCTTGGGCAAGTTACAAGTGGTCTGCCTGCCACACCATGGTCCATGAGGTAACCAAGGATCTACAGGCACTTTGAAAAAGCATCTAAGATTAGCCTTTGCTAATCATGGAAATCCACTGATGGTGGAATAAAAACAATCTTGAGAATAAAGGCTGTATATATTTGCTTCTATATCCTCCATCCACTGAAAATGATGGATGGGAGCATTTTGAAAAGGCTTGATATTAATCTATTGGTTGTAGCCACTGGTTCCATTTCCTAGTATTTCTGTATAAAGAAAATATTTTGAAGGAAATACTTCACTTTCCTAAAAATAAGTCTCTCAGAACCTCTTTTGATTTGCAGAAAATGCATCTAGAAGACACTTACCAATAAAGAAGAGTTGTTGCAGTGACACTCGGGAGCAATGGAGAAGCCACCTCCTCACACGTATTCCGAGAATCTAAGTGTAGCAGATGTGCTGGTGTCCTGCCCACAGCCATTTACATTTCAGCCACTTACATTTGGCTTGGCTTCCAACTGCCAGCATTTACCATCCAAGAGCTTTCTTGGATTTCGATAGCCCCTCCCCAGGCAGAAGGTAGAGCGCTAGGATATTATTACCCACCCGCTCCCCAGAAGCAGCCCTCCAACAGTGACTGAGGCAGCCAGTATATAAACACCCCAGGTTCTTCGCCCTCAGGTGCCACAAATCTGAGGTGTGTCTTTCCACTGTTTCCTAGAGACCCCCCGCAGGACTGAGCATCCCTTACCTAAGTAGTAACCTGCTCCATGACATACCTTGTGTTGACTTTCCTTCCCTTCCCACTATCAGTTCCCTCTCCTACTGGTGTTCCCTGGCATGAACTCCCTAATACATCATTTGCACTTAAACCCTTATCTCAAGGTCTGCTTCTAGGTGAACCCAAATTTCTGCTAGGGCAATAGGAAGGAACAGGAAAAAAAAAAAAAAAGCCTTATTTTAAAAGAAGGATTTCTGTAAGCGCTGTGCTCCCCTGGGGCATTTAAGAGTTTGTTTACTGCTCATTACCTTCCTTTACAGAAACGCTATGGGACAGATTAGGTAAGAAGTGCTACCAGCGAAAGACCGGCCAGAAATGAAGATGAAGCATCTCTGAAATGGTCATGGAGGTTGCTAGGAGTATTGACTCGATTTACAAAACTTCTGTTTACTCACGACTTTCCCGGTAGGAGAAAGGCAGGATGCCTGTAGTGATAGCCAACTGCAGCATCCCTAGAGACGCATGTCCACGGAGTCATCCGGAAAAACACACTGGGGACAAGGGGCTTTGCAGAGGAGACGGTGCTGGAGCTTGGCGGTACCCACACTGGATTGTCTGGTTTTCCTCCAGCAGCGTTTGGTCCCGAGGCTGCCCCGCGGCAGAGGAGTGGGGGCAGGGAGAGCCGAGACACCAAAGCTTGAAGGGCAGCTGAATAGGAAGCAGCTTACAGCATGTGGGCTCAATTTTCCTCAAAAAGCTCATAATATAACTGTCAAAAATGGCACTATGAACCCCAATTGTAAGGTAATTATGTTCAGTCCCAAATTCAACACAATAAACGTTATTTGCTCGCAAGCCCTAGCAACCATCTCATAAGGGGGAGAAAAATACTGTACAAAAAACAAAATGCAAACTCGCAAGGCAGTAATAAAACAGGCACACAACTATTCATTTCAAGTCTATTTTGGAAAGCCTTTGATAATACCAGTAATTCCCCATAAAGCTCATATTCTCCTGCCACAGTTCCCTGCTGGAGATAGAAAAAGGTTTTGCTGTTCTACAGTCATTCCATTTCTTAAAAAAAAGTTAAATCCCTAACCACCTATATCCAGCTAAGCCTACCACCTAGGCAGGGCTCAGGGGCAGTATCCATGTGACTACTTCTTGTTTTGCACAACAAAATTCATTCAGTGGTCTTAACAAGGTGCTTAAATGGAGTCCAAGAGCCTTGTCCACAAGGTACTGAAACGTTCCCCAAAAGGTAGAAAATTCAACCAACCGTCTG
Source organism: Neophocaena asiaeorientalis asiaeorientalis (assembly GCF_003031525.2). Lineage (NCBI taxonomy): Eukaryota > Metazoa > Chordata > Mammalia > Artiodactyla > Phocoenidae > Neophocaena > Neophocaena asiaeorientalis. Next base: position 15,273,454 of record NW_020174923.1, read on the forward strand.
CCCATTTCTAAATATTCTGATGCTTCTGAGCACGCAGGCCAGGTGGTCTGCCTTTTACATCCTGGCTGACACGAGGGAGGCTGAGCAACTCCTCTGGGCACCACTGGCAGGTGTACCTACAACAGAGGAAGGAGGGGGTAGGGGCTTGAGATACACCTTTGGTTGTAAGAACAGAAACCTACTTAGACAAGTAAGAGGGCGATGGTTATATCCTCTCATGGACCCTGAGGAAAAGTTGAGCAATCGGGCCTCGGGGAGAGCGGGAACCAGCAGCAATTTTGGTGGGGGAGTGAAGTGGCAGGGAAAGGACAGGCAGGGCTGTGTGCAGGGACAGAGGCCCCTAGAAGGGACTGGGCATGTGGGTAATTAGTCCCTTTAATACAGGAAGACAGAAAGGAAAAGAAAGAACAGAAGGTGGGGGATGAAGTAAAATAATAGGAACCAAAGTGAAAAGAAAGATAAGCATTAACTGAGGAGTGAAAAAAAGTCATCAACAAATGTTTCAGCCAGCAGTCAGCAGCTCCCTGGTGCTAAAGGTCAGCCCGTCCCCTTCAATCAATCAACTAAAGCTTAGACTCTGCCTACTGTCCAAGCCCCTTCGTGGATATGCATGTACCCACAGCTTAAGAGTCCCCTAATTTTGTTGTTTGGAGGGACACTTCTTTGGGAAACAACCCCAGTGTTCTTATTTGCCGCAAGTAATAATAAACCCTTCATTCTCCCAGGGCGGGGGTGGGGGGATCAGCTGTCCCTAATGTAGAACCAGCCTGTGTAGTACTGCAAATACAAAGCCCTTCTAATTTACCCACGTTGGTCATTCTGATTTACATGATTTATATTCTGATTTTACGGACTAATTGTAAAGAGAGAAAGTTGTATTCTTTGAAAGGATGTGTATGATCTTGAGGAAGTCCATGTACTTTTCACACTTCAGTTTTAAAAACTTGGCTTATACGTACAATAAGCATAATCCATAATTGTATTGGGGGCACACTGATGTTTCTTGCTACAACTGATGTGAACATCAGTTTACTTCACTAGGTTTATCTTTACATATACGGCATCAATTCTTTGTCCCAAGGTGTATGCCCTAAACTTTAATAAATCGTTGTTTCAATTCCACTTCAACTTTATCAGAAACATTTCCTGAACACCTATGATGTTAAAAGCACTGTTTTAAGCACTTACGTTGTTACAGAGTCGAATAAAACATAGCCCTATCTTTATGGATCTTGTCATTTGAAAGTGGAGGAAGTGAGTAGAAGGGGAATTAGGCACAATCCCCTATAGACATAAATCCCCTAATTTATGTCTATAAATTAGACCTATACACAAGAGACTATAAGACAAGACTATGTCTATACTACTCTACCCAGCAAGGCTCACGTTCAGATTCAGCAGAGAAATCAAAAGCTTTACAGACAAGCAAAAGCTAAAAGAATTCAGCACCACCAAACCAGCCTTAAAACAAATGCTAAAGGAACTTCTCAGGGTTGGGGGGCAGTGGAGGGGAGGCCACAACTAGAAACCACAAAATCACAAATGGGAAAGCTCACCAGTAAAGGCAAACAGAGTAATAGTACGAAATCACCCCCACACAAATATGATATCAAAACCAGCAACTGTGAGGAGAGTACAAATGCAGGAAATGGGAATTGCATTTGAAATTAAGAAACCAGCAACTTAAAACAACATTGTATATATACAGACTGCTGTATCAAAAACCTCATGGGAAATGCAAACCAGAAAACTACAATAGGTACACAAACAAAACAGAGAAAGCAACCCAAACACAACACTAAAGATGGTCATCAATCCACAAGAGAACAAAAGAGGAAGGGAAGAAAAAAGAGCTACAAAAACCTAAAGCAATTAAGAAAATGTAAATAGGAACATATATATTGATAATTACCTAAATGTAAATAGATGAAATGCACCAACCAAAAGACATAGACTGGCTGAATAGATACAAAAACAAGACCCGTATATATGCTGTCTACTAGAGACTCACTTCAGACCTAGGGACACATACAGACTGCAAGTGGAAAAAGATATTACATGCAAATGGAAATCAAAAGAAAGCTGGAGTAGCAATACTTATATCAGAAAAAATAGACTTTAAAATAAAGACTGTTCAAGAGACATGGAAGGACACTGCATAATGATCAAGGGATCAACCCAAGAAGATATAACAATTGTAAATATACATGCACCCAACATAGGAACACCTCAATATATAAGCCAAATGCTAACAGCCACAAAAGGGGAAATAGTAACACAATAATAGTGAGGGGCTTTAACACCCCAATTACACCAATGAACAGATCATCCAGACAGAAAACTATTAAGGAAACACAACACTTAAATGACACATGAGGGCTTCCCTGGTGGCGCAGTGGTTGAGAGTCCGCCTGCCGATGCAAGGGACACGGGTTCGTGCCCCAGTCCAGGAAGATCCCACATGCCGCAGAGCGGCTAAAGACCAGATAGACTTAACTGATATTTATAGGACACTCCATCTGAAAGCAGCAGAATACACTCTCTTCTCAAGTGCACATGGAACATTCTACAGGACAGATCACATCTTGGGCCACAAATCAAGCCTCGGTAAATTTTAAAAATTAAAATCATATCAAGCATCTTTCTGTTCTGACCACAATGCTATGAGATTAGAAATAAATTATAGGAAAACTGTAAAAAACACAAAACATGGAGGCTAAACAATGTTACTAAACAACCAATGGATCACTGAAGAAATCAAAGAGAAAAAAAAATACCTAGAGACAGGGGCTTCTCTGTTGGCGCAGTGGTTGGGAGTCCGCCTGCCGATGCAGGGGACACGGGTTCGGGCCCTGGTCTGGGAGGATCCCACGTGCCGCGGAGCAGCTGGGCCCATGGGCCGTGGCCACTGAGCCTGGGCGTCCGCAGCCTTTGCTCTGCAGCAGGAGAGGCCGCAGCGGTGGGGGGCCTGCGTATCGCAAAAAAAACCCCAAAACAAACAAACAAAAAAATACCTAGAGACAAATGACAATAAAAACACGATGATCCAAAACCTATGAGATGCAGCAAAAACAGTTCTAAGAGGGAAGTATATAGCAATACAGTCTTACCTCAGGAAACAAGAAAAATCTCAAACAACCTAACTTTACACCTAAAGCAACTAGAGAAAGAAGAATAAACAAAACCCAAAGTTAGTAGAAGGAAAGAAATCATGAAGATCAGAGCAGAAATAAATGAAATAGAGACAAAGAAAACAATAGCAAAAATCAATGAAACTAAAAGCTGGTTCTTTGAAAAGATAAAGAAAATTGATAAACCTTCAGCCAGACTCATCAAGAAAAAGAGGGCGAGGGTGATGGCTCAAATCAATAAAATTAGAAATGAAGGGGCTTCCCTGGTGGTGTAGAGGTTAAAAATCCACCTGCCCATGCAGGGAACAGGAGTTCAATCCTTGGTCCGGGAAGATCCCGCATGCCGTGGAGCAACTAAGCCCATGAGCCACAACTACTGAGCCTGTGTGCTGCAACTACTGAAGCCTGCGTGCCTAGGGCCTGTGCTCTACAACAAGAGAATCCACCACAAGGAGAAGCCCACGCACTACAACGAAGAGTAGCCCCCACTTGTTGCAACTAGTAAAAGCCCGCGCGCAACAATGAAGACCCAATGCAGCCAAAAAAAGAAGAGAAAAACACATTTACAAATGAAAAAGAAGTTACAATGGACACCACAGAAATACAAAGGATCATAAGAGACTAGATAACCTAGAAGAAATGAACAAATTCTTAGAAAGGTACAACATTCCAAGACTGAGCCAGGAATAGAAAATAGAAACAGACCAATCACAAGTACTGAAATTGAAACTGTTATTAAAAAACTTCCAACAAACAAAAGTCCAGTACCAGATGACTTCACAGGTGAATTCTATCAAACATTTAGAGAAGAGTTAACACCTATCCTTCTGAAACTCTTCCCAAAAAATTGCAGAGGAAGAAACACTCCCAAGTTCATTTTATGAGGCCACTATCACCCTGATACCAAAACCAGACAAAGATACCACAAAAAAAATAAAATTACAGGCCAATATCACGGATGAACACAGACACAAAGATCCTCAACAAAATACTAGCAAACTGAATCCAACAACACATTAAAAGGAGCATACACCGTGATCAAGTGGGATTTATCCCAGGGATGCAAGGATTCTTCATTATTTGCAAATCAATTAATGTGATACAACACATTAACAAACTGAAGAATAAAAACCATATGATCATCTCAATAGATGCAGAAAAAATCTTTTGACAAAGTTCAACACCCATTTATGATAAAAACTATCCAGAAAATGGGCATAGAGGGAACCTACCTCAACATCATAAAGGCCATATACGACAAACCCACAGCAAACATCATTCTCAATGGTGAAAAACTGAAAGCATTTCCTCTAAGATCAGAGACAAGACAAGGATGTCCACTCTCGCCACTTTTATTCAACATAATTTTGGAAGTCCTAGCCACAGATATCAGAGAAGAAAAAGAAATAAAAGGAATCCAAATTGGAAAAGAAGAAGTAAAACTGTCACTGTTTGCAGATGACATGTTCCTATACATAGATAATCCTAAAGATGCCATCAGAAAACTACTAGAGCTTATCAATGAATTTGGTAAAGTTGCAGGATACAAAATGAATACACAGAAATCTCTTGCATTCCTATACACTAACAATGAAAGATCAAAAGGAGAAATTAAGGAAATAATCCCATTTACCACTGCATCAAAAAGAATAAAATACCTAGGAATAAACCTACCTAAGGAGGCAAAAGACCTGTACTCAGAAAACTATAAGATACTGATGAAAGAAATCAAAGATGACACAAACAGATGGAGAGATATACCAGTTCTTGGATTGGAAGAACCAATATTATCAAAATGACTATACTACCCAAAGCAATCTACAGATTCAATGCAATCCCTATCAAATTACCAACAGCATTATTCTCAGAATTAGAGCAAAAATTTTTACAATTTGTACGGAAACACAAAAGACCCAAGTAGCCAAAGCAATCTTGAGAAAGAAAAACATACGTGAAGGAATCGGGCGCCCTGTCTTCAGACCATACTACAAAGCTACAGTCTTCAAAACAGTATGGTACTGGCACAAAAAAAGAAATATAGATCAATGGAACGGGATAGAATGTCCAGAGATAAACCCATGCACCTGTGGTCACCTAGTCTATGACAAAGGAGGCAAGAATATACAATGGAGAAAAGACAGTCTCTTCAATAAGTGGTGCTGGGAAAACTGGACAGCTACATGTAAAATAATGAAATTAGAACACTCCCTAACACCGTACACAAAAATAAACTCAAAATGGATTAAAGAACAATAAACACTGGGGAGGGTGTGGAGAAAAGGGAACCCTTCTACACTGTTGGTGGGAATGTACTTGGTACAGCCACTATGGGAACAGTATGGAGCTTCCTTAAAAAACTAAAAATAGAGCTACCATATGATCTAGCAATTCCACTCCTGGGCATATATCCAGTGAGAACCATAATTCAAAAAGATACATGCTCCCCAGTGTTCATTGCAGCTCTTTTTACAATAGCCAGGACATGGAAGCAACCTAAATGTCCATCGAAAGCCACTATGGGAACAGTATGGAGCTTCCTTAAAAAACTAAAAATAGAGCTACCATATGATCTAGCAATTCCACTCCTGGGCATATATCCAGTGAGAACCATAATTCAAAAAGATACATTTATCCATTGCAGCTCTTTTTACAATAGCCAGGACATGGAAGCAACCTAAATGTCCATCGAGAGAGGAATGGATAAAGCAGATGTGGTACAGGACTTCCGTGGTGGTGCAGTGGTTAAGAATCCACCTGCCAATGCAGGGGACACGGGTTCAAGCCCTGGTCCGGGAAGATCCCACATGCCGCAGAGCAACTAAGCCCATGTGCCACACCTACTGAGCCTGTGTTCTAGAGCCCATGAGCCACAACTACTGAAGCCCACGCACCTAGAACCTGTGCTCCACAGCAAGAGAAGCCGCTGCAATAAGAAGCCCGCGCACCACAACGAAGAGTAGCCCCCATTCCCTGCAACTAGAGAAAAAGCCCGTGCGCTGCAATGAAGACCCAACGCAGCTAAAAATAAATTAATTTTAATTAAATAAAAAAGATGTGGTACATATATACAATGGAGTATTACTCAGCCATAAAATAGAACAAAATAATGCTGTTTGCAGCAACATGGATGGACCTAGAGATTGTCTGTCTGACTGAAGTAAGTCAGACAGAGAAAGATATCATATGATATCACTTATATGTGGAATCTACAAAAATGGTACAAATGAACTTATATACAAAACAGAAATAAAGTCACAGATGTAGAAAACAATCTTATGATTACCAGGGTGGAAAGGGGAGGAGGGAGGGATAAATTGGGAGATTGGGATTGACATATATACACTATTATATATAAAATAGATAACTAATAAGGACCTACTGTATAGCATAGGGAACTCTACTCAATACTAATGACCTATATGGGAAAAGAATCTAAAAAAGAAGGGATATATGTATATGTGTAACTGATTCACTTTGCTGTACAGCAGAAACTAACACAACATTGTGAGTCAACTATACTCTAATTAAAAAAAAAAAAGAGTAGACAAGACTATTACCTGCTTCAACCCACATTCTTAAAACCTCTTCCAGCTCTCTGATCAGAGCCTTTGTCGGCCCCTCATCTGTTATACCTCCCAATCTTTCTATCTACATCTTACCCATCCTTTCCTGCTACTCATTCCATAACCATACCCTCTTGTGAGATCCTCCCGTAGCATGTGATCTCTTTGGAACCTCTGCAGCCTTTGTGTATTCCAGTGTGATGGAAGTTATCACTGGAGGTTAAGTGGTGCCTTTAAGATACGCTGAGTCAATGGACTCTGTGAACATGCCCCAGGGAGACCCTGAACACTGGAAATCTGCCTGAGCTGCTGGGCGCCCACACCACTTTTGCTACTCAGACACTTACTCTGCTCTCATTTCTGGTTTCATTTGGGACTTCACATTTCTGATTCGTCCCATAAGAGTTCTCCATGCTTTGATCAGGCTGGAGGGAAAGTGTGTATGGGCACACACAAGTGTACCAAAGGGGAAACGATAACTGATGGGTTTGCCTTCATTTCTTCTCTTGCCTTCTTGTCCTCAGCTGCCTCTTAAAAATTCAGGTGCGGGACTGCAGGTGTTGAGGGGCTCACACACCTCCATCAGCCCTGCCCCTGGAGAGAGGCTTGGCCAAGGACAGGATGAGCCTGGTGCCTGTGGAGATACTCTGTGGTTGGCCTGACAGGAGGGTGAATCATGCTGGAAACCCTGTCCTTGGAGATTTGGGTCCTGTAGCTCCTGCCTTTGTTCCCTCTGCCCTGATTCTGATGGTGATAGGGATCGAATGTATTGCTGGCATCAGTGCTTGCCGATTACTCAAGGATCCTCACAGGACACCTCTGACCCGCAGCCCAAGTTCCATAGGGGTAGTAATAAACTCTTACTGCTTTGGAAGTGCAGCCCTCAGCTCAGACCCTGACCAAAAGCAGGTGATTCTTATCAGAGGCTGAAGGACAGGTTTTACCAGAGTTCCCATGCCCAAACTTGAAAAGCAAGTTCAGCTGCCCCTTACTCCACTCACTCGGGGTTCCATCCTATTCTTGAGAAAGGGTCAAATGCTCTACCTCTTTAATGACTCTTGAGATCACCGTGTGGCCTGGTGACCACTGGCTGCTGGTCACTGAGGCTGACCAACTATGCTGGTTTGCCGGGGACTTGGGATGTTCAGTGCTAAAACCAGGAAAGTCCCAAGCAGCCAGGGACAAGTTGATCAGTTTCTCAGAACTCTTGCTGTATTCAGAACCCTTGTATGTACAGGATAGTTTGTCCCCCGAGACTTGGATGGGGAAGGAGCAAGGAGGACCAGGACTTTTCATGATCACCATGTACCTGGACTGTATTCTAAGTCTTGTCAAAGTGGGATTTTGATAGTTATTTGTAGGTTGAGGACTGTATGAGTGGTCCAATTGGGCCAGTCTGAACCAGTCTGGAACAACCAAACTTCCCTCCACCATCCACTCCTTCCTACAAGGTCACAAGGGAAGCTATACTCACTGAGGATGAAGTGAGGCAAAGGGACACTTACTCTGGCTGGCACTTTGGCCCCAAACCCTATCGTCAAACTCCAGTGAACTGGCTTGAGTCACTGATAGGGCTTCCTCTGGCTGAATCAGAACGAAAGCACAAGCCCAAACCTCAGGTCAAACCACGCCAACGTGAGGAAGAGCCGTGCCAGCAAAGTCACCTGTGAACAGAGCCAAAGAAGGAGGCAGGGGTACGTGAGATAAAGAGTATTTGCCCCAATGGCCAAAATCGGGCGGGTCTCATGGCCAGGGCCGGGGGCGTACCAGTTGAGCCTGACACCAGGACGACCTCTTCTACCCCTCAACCCCCTGCAAGCACTGCCATCCAAAATCAGATAGTGACTGGGTCTCCAGGCCATGCCTTATTTTTCTGGAATCCTTATAGGCACAGGATCCAAACAGAGACTGTGCATGTGCTCTGGGATCTTTAGCTATTTTTAAAGCTCTATCTCTATGCCTGTGGCCCATTAAAATGCTCTGATTTGACCAATTTACTGAGCTTGCCTCCTTTGCGGGGGGAGATGAGTTTTCCTCTGCTTTGGAAACCATTATTGTGTAAGTATTCACAGGACTGGTGGCTAAGAGCCCCGAGCTTTAGTATTTTTAGATATCTGTGATTGGCTTAAGGTGAAACACTGAACTTCTCAGTTTCCTTGCCTATAAAATTGACTGGACTAAATTTTGGGTACTAAGGTTTCTTCCGGCTTTGTGATTCATCTCTCTCTCTCTCTCTCTCTCTCTCTCTCTCTCTCACACACACACACACACACACACTTACTGTGCATCATTTCTGGATGTTAACTCCAAAAGCCATGCCAAACTATATTAGAGCATGAGGTAAAAAGGAAAAATCAGTAGTACTTGTCCTCTATTTAAATACTGATATTTTGTTCATGGGTGTTTTTGCATTAATTTGGATTTTAATGCACTATTTAAAATCTTGACTGCTTGGGACTTCAGGCAGTGGTTAAGAATCTGCCTGCCAACACAGGGGACATGGGTTCAATCCCTGGTCCGTGAAGATACCACATGCCGCGGAACTAAGCCCGTGTACCACAATTACTGAAGCCCGCGCTCCCTAGAGCCCGCAGGCCGCAACTACTGAGCCCATGCGCCATAACTACTGAAGCCTGCATGATCTAGGGCCCGTGTGCTGCATCTACTGAGCCCCTGTACTGCAACTACTGGAGCCCACATGCCTAGAGCCCGTGCTCCGTAACAAGAGAAGCCACCGCAATGAGAAGCCCGTGCACCACAACGAAGAGTAGCCCCTGCTCACCGCAACCAGAGAAAGCCCACGCGCAGCAATGAAGACCCGATGCAGCCAAAAATAAAAATAATAAAAAAATTTTTTTTTAATCATGACCATAGAGAAACTAATGGTCATGACAGATCATTTAAAAATAAATAAAATAAAATCTTGGCTGCTGGATTTTTGGTACCCCCTTAACTTGTGTGCCCAAGGCAAGGCCTCACTTGCCTCACCCTAGTTCCAGCCATGTTAGCCCCTCTCTCCCCCTGGGTGATGAGGGAAGAGGGACTGCCACAGACAGGCAGAAAGAAGAGACTAATTCAGCTCGCTCTACGAAGTTACCAGGGCCAGCGGTAAGGGTTATTTTATGATTGGTAACCCACCTATAATTTCCAGTTGTTTATTTTGTTTCCCCCAGACTAATAATTCTTTGAGTATGGGGACCCTCATATCTATTTTTTTAAAATTCCTGCCCCCTGCATACCAAATGCCCAGCACAGAGTTAAGCACTGAATTATTAGAACAAAATGACAAGACACACACTGAATTCTAGACTTCACACCCACCCTTCTCTTGATCTTCCAGAATACGACTATCTGTCATTAAAATTATTTTTAAGTTCAGACAATAAAAACACAAGCAGCTGGAAAACCAGAAACGTAAAACAGTGGCGTTGGTGCAATGTTATCAGATAACGAGAAAGAAATTTGGGTTTTATTCCTCGATTTTTTTCTTGCAGAGTCAAGAGGAGCAGAGGGAGGTAAGACCTAGACAAACAAGCCTCATGGGACTAAGATGATTCCAGAACGTCCTCACTCTGAGGAGGGGCACCATTCTTTGACCTAACAAACCAAAGAATGCCTGTTAACCACTGGCTTGAGGTAGGATCTGCAGGAAAACCTTCTAACCGCACTCACCAGGGCTTGGGATGGAGCGCAAAGGACTTAGTATTGCAACAGGATCTGTGAAAAGTCTGCATTAGAGGACATTTCAAAGGAATTTTATTTCTTTTAATTAGATGCACTAATAAAGACTAATAGTTATAAAAATGGATACGTGCTGAAGTGCTGGCATGCCTTTATCAAAGTCAATAAGAGATGATTGGTGTTTGGGTGCTATTGTGAGGGAAGGCACTGAACTGAATTCTCTACTTATTTGACCGCTAATTGGCTGTGCGCCCTTGAGCAAATCGCTTGCCCTCTCTATACTTCATTTTCTTTATCTGTAAAAGAAGGTGTTGGACTATTTGGTCCAGCTGCTAAGATCCCCTTCTACCTCTGATATTATATAGGAGGGGCGCTATTCAAGGGCTGAGGGAAAGTTTGTTAAATATTCCCTCCTGTTGTCTTTCTGCCCTGTTGGCCTTTTTTCTTCGGGAGTGTCAAATTCTTAATTAGTAGGTTTCCAACCATGAAGGATACAAAGCTTTACTGTACATCTGGTTTTGGTTTTTTGCTTATTTGTTTTTGTGCATTTGGGAAGAATGGAGGTCTACCTTTGAAAGCAGAGAAATAGAGCTCGCTTAGGAAATCAAACTGAAGTCACACCCCCCCATGAAAATGAAATGGAAGCATGAAAGGTCCTGAAAATCTGGGACGCCATGCAAGGAAAGAACAAGAACCGTGTTGGTATTTTTTTTTTTTTTAAGATTCTCATTTTATTTGCAACATCTCTGTGCTTCCTTTGTGGATTGCTCCATCTTTTTCAACTCTACAATGAGCTATTTTAAGACTCTGTTTTCCTTCTCTACGGTAATACTGTTCAGATAGGCAATTTAATTGTCATCATACTTTTTCTTAGTCTTTCAAGACCTTTCATTATGGTGAAATAATTTTAGGCACACCAAGCACAGATCCATTAAATACATTCCTTATTTCACTAACCAACTATTGTGGGTGGTAAAAATTAATTTCATTCCACCCATGATACTCACATATCTGTTCAATTTTTATAGCTGAGAAATGAAGGTTGCAACTAACTGAAGGCAAATGAGAGTCTCCTCTTAAAATGTTAAGTCTGTTGTTTCATTTATGCCAAGATGTATCCGAAGGAAAAAATCTATAAAAATACTTCACAAAATGAAAATGGCTCAGCAGTTCCAATCTCAGGGCGGACGCTGCAGAAGCTTTCCAGCCTGGATATGCTTAGGAATTAGAAGGCCCCTGTGTTAATACGCTGGAAGACAATCTGAGCAGATGTGTTTAAGCTCATCCCAGCGGGCAAGTCATTTCCACGCTTGCATGGTACCAACAAGATCAAGGTCCTGGGTTAAATCGCCACTCAGCTCAGCCAGTGTCACTCAATTCCACAGCTCAGGCTGTGGCCCTGACACCTCCCTGCCATTTCACACACCCCTATGGGAGGTCACAAATGAGAAGGGTAGGGGATGTGGAAGGAGTCAGTCAAACCCTTCCCTTCCAAGCTCAGGTCCTACTAACGAGGGCCAAGGAAGCCACCCTGACATTCGAGGGACAACACAGCATAACAGTGACGGGTCAGACCCATTAACTGTGGTTGGAAGGTGCACTGAAAAGGAAAACAGAGATCATCCCATCACACTGACAACAATGATCCCATTGGTAAGGGGTGTGGGTGCGGGGGATGTGCCTTTAGAGAAAAAGGGCAAAAGCCAGAGTTCTCTTTAGGGGGACAAGTGTCACAAGGCAAGAAAGGTCTAAGAACTGTCCCTGAAGATAAATACTTACAGAACCACCAAGGGCCTTGACTAATGTGAAGTTGGGACTGACTGGTAAGTGCTTCCTTATTTACAAGTCCCTTCCAGAGCCAACTCTGATTTACTTAACATCAGTGCCTCAGGTAGAAGAAGCGGTGTGCCAATTTTTCTTTAGTCAGATTTAATTCCAGTTTCTGCCTTCAAATGTGCGCAAACTGCTCCAAAGGGTGCCACGAGCCTGGTGCTGGAACCCTGCTACTTTGTTTTCCTTCATCTCTTAATTCTGCACTTTCTCATTTCTCTCCACCTTTCTTTCTAAAACCCAAATGGTTGACTGAAGAGAGGACACGATCACTGATAAGAAGACAGTCAAAGAGGAAACAAGCAAAAAGCCCCCAAGTCACGTCCTGTGGCCCTGACATAAGTACTCAGGAGAGTCTGATGGAGTTCATACCAATGCTGAGTTTAGGGCTTAAGAACATAACCAGGAAGATCACTGATGACTTTAAAGAAAAAATGAAGAAAAGGGCAATGAGAAGGCAGTTATATTTTTTCAGTCTATAAAAACCATGATTTCATTGTACTTCCATTTATACACTTACACAACACAACCTGATACCTTTATTTTTTTTTTAATATATTAAATGGCGGCGAGCCATGTTAGACTGCAGAGAATTATAAGTGGAGTCTGCCTTAAAAAAGGGAAAAAAGAAGGTTTCTCTCAAGTGACAGTAAATTGGATAAATGCTATTTTTAGATGAAATATATCTAACTAATGTCCAGATGTGATTCTACCACATGAAGAGGAAAATGAATCTATCTAAAGCACTGAGCTGTACTTGAAAACATTTTGTAAAGATTTCTGGTAATAACGATTTATCATGGAAAGGCTTAGACACATGGTACTGACCAGCAGCCTCTGCGGCAGTTCCCTTGGGAACAACATCTGCACACATGGCTTCAACATGTAGATAATCCCAAGGTTTACATTCCTGATTTAATTGTTACTAACTCTCTGGGCTTGCAACTCATTGGCAGTGTCTCTCCACATGAGCAGAAAGGAATAGGGGAAGAAGAACACACGAATCAGGATTTCTGTGCTCAGCCAGTGGGGTGCTCACGTGGTTGGTGTCATGAGAGATCATCTGCTTGTTCAAAGGATGCTGCTTCTGCTCCAGACATTTCCGGACGTCCTACTCATTCACTCAACAAGTATTATTTAAATGACCTCTTTTTTTTTTTTTTTTTGACCTCACTGTGTGGCTTTCAGGATCTTAATTCCCTGACCAGGGATCGAACCCATGCCCACTGCCATGGAAGCTCAGAGTCCCAGTCACTGGACTGCCAGGGAATTCCCCCAACAAATATTATTTAGGTGCCTACAGTCATCAAGCTGAGCATGAAGTGATGAGCAGAACAAACACAGCCCCTGCCATCATGGTTATAGTCTAGTGGAATTTCTTTTGGTCCAGATTACAAGTTACAAGAGAAAATCAAATCTTATTACTTTGGTGACACAGACAGCGGTGCCACGTTTGATCACGGTCTTTGCTACTATGCATGACCCTGAATAATGTCTGGCCATTTGCAAAGTCAACCCCTGAAATATAGTCACTGCAGATGTTTAAAATAACATGACATTGGCTTTAAAAGAAGAGCTACAAACAAATCACTGGGCAGTGGCATCATCTCTAGAATAAAGGCATGGCCTCTCCAAGTGATTCTCTCTGCTGTTTCTGCTCCTACAAGGGAGTGAGGACATCTGCCTGAGGACAGCAGCAAGGTGGCAGGGAGGAAGCAGCAGCAAGGAGGAAGGTGGAGCAAGTAAGGCAGGTAAAGAATCCCTGGATAGAGGAGGGAGTACAGCTTTTATTGGGGGATAAAAGCAATAAATGAGGGGAGCTTCAGAGCTGAGCCCAGCTGCTTAAAAAACCTTGGCCAAGTGTGTAATGGAATCCATCAAAACAACTAGATGGGGAAGCGCAGGAACTGGCCTCACCTAGGGCCGGGGAAGGAAGTGGCTTCATGGGGCCATGGGCGTGTCAGGCACTTCTACTCTTGGTAGGAGTGGCCACAACTACCTTAAAATCTTCAAGACTGTCTGATTGGCCCCACCTTTGTCCCAAGAAGAGGATGAAGCCACCTAAGGATAACTATGTCCTCATTATGGACAGTCAATAAAAGGTGAAGATGGAACAGGGACTAATGACTTTATCTGACATGACTTTCTAATGATTTCTTAAATATCCAGTAGCTATGTGAAGTTGCATACATACGAAAAAATCCCCTTTTTATAACTGACAAATCATATGCGCCATTTTGCAGTTTAAGTGGTTTTCATTTACCGGTATTAGAGATGGATTTGCATGTAGCCCTCTAAACTCTCCTGCTCGAAGTCTCTCGCAAGTAGCCCACTCTGCAGAGAATAGCTGCAACCTGGGGTGTGCCTCATAGGCATGAAGTCGAGCCGTTGAAGATATCAGGCCTGCAACATCAGTTTCACTCACATTACCCTCTACAGCTCAACTAACCAGGACAGGCCAGAGCTGGCTTCCTTTCCCTCCTCAAGAGCCACCCCACTGGGATGATCTTTTAAGCCAGAAACATACTTATTGTGTGCTTCCTGGCACCTTGGGTGATGCTGTTCCCCCGTAGGGACTCTAATGGAGTTGATCTCTTGATCTCCACCCCAATGCCCTGCTTTACACGGGTGGTTTTAAAATATACCTCAAGTAAAGCAATTATACTCCAATAAAGATGTTAAAAAAAATAAAAAATAAAATATACCTCAAATATACATCTATGGGATGGCCTGGTGGGTAGGACCAGGCTTTCCCACTTGGGTACATACAGAGCTGCTAGCTAGCTAGCTATTTATTTATGGCTGCGTTGGGTCTTCGTTGCTGTGCGTGGGCTTTCTCTAGTTGTGGCGAGAGGGGGCTACTCTTCATTGCAGTGCACAGCCTTCTCATTGCGGTGGCTTCTCTTGTTGCAGAGCACGGGCTCTAGAGCTCAGGCTCAGTAGTTGTGGCTCACGGGCTTAGCTGCTCTGCAGCATGTGTGATCTTCCCGGACCAGGGCTTGAACCCGTGTCGCCCGCATTGGCAGGTGGATTCTTAACGACTGCACCACCAGGGAAGTCCCTAGAGCTGCTATTTAAAAAAAAAAAAAAAAAAAAAAATCAGTTTCTTAAACTCGTCTCCATGCAAGATTTTGTTAGATAAAACAAAAAATTCGGAGGAGTTTCTATTATACATATTTAAAGAAAAAAAGGTGGGGTGCTTGAAATATCTATTCTAGACCAAGAGTCAGCAGTCATTTCAACCATATATGGGATGAACAGGGCTAGACAATGGGGTAAGCAAATTCCTTCTGTAGTCTGTTAAACCCAAGGCAAGGACAAGAAAGAAAAAAACATGGGAAATCAATAAAAGAAGAGGAAAGTCAGAGAAAGAAAAGGATTAATTGCTGTAGTAGTGGTTTGGGGCCTTTCTCCCCAGAAAATGCACACTTACACATATTCACATAATACTTTGCAAACCATCCGTCAGGTTCTGTGGACTGTGGAGTCCCTCACCTAGGGCCCAGGTTGAAAATCTCCGTGGGAGGCCTCACCCACAGCAACAACCTTAAGTTACCCTATCAGTTACATACTGTATCTGCTGTGAAGGCAAAATTCTGGATTCTTCATTTCTCTTTAATGCCACTCTGATCATATTTCCTAATTATCCGCATATGGATGCTGCTATGATCCACAATGAACCATACCCAAAATTTTGGACATGAGCTTTCAAATATTTTGCTCAGTATTCATCTGATTTAATAGGCTTTATCAGCTACTGTCCAATCCCTATCTATAGATCTCTAATCAAAAGAAATAACATAACCTGTCAGCTTCAGGTGAAGTCTACCACTTGCCAAATGTGTTTCAACACGTCATATAAATAGCTCCCCTTAGAAACATAAACAATTGAGGTTTTTGCTGGAGACATCTAATATTACTTGGTTACTTTAACAGCACTAGCCTCCTGGTGTCATCCTTAGGCCTCGGTGGTTGTTACTGAAACTTTTAATCCACCTTCTATTTAAAACCCTAAGACCAAGTAATCCACCAAGTCGTTACCCTATCATGCTTGATCATTACCCAAAATAATCACTGCGTTTCTGGCCATCCGTCCTCTCTTGCACTAACAGAGCAGGGTTTAATTCCAGCACAGACTTTTCCTTCTGAGTTCCAGACTCACATATCCAGTGGCTTATATGTCCCAGACACCTTAAACTCAACATGCCTAAAGCTGGACTCTTCTTTCCTCCAGATCGACTTCTCCACCTGTCAACTTGCACCTACCATCATATAAACCATGCTTAAGACAAAGTTATTTGGACTTCTTCCTTCTTCTCCGCTCTCACATCCAGTAGGTGATAAGGTCTTAAGGAGTCCACCTCCATAGCCAAGCGCTTTAGTTCAGGTCTCCATTTCCTTCTGGATTACTGCAGCAATCCCACTGGACTTTTAGCCCCTCTCCCCTCAATATGTTGCCAATGACCTTTCAAAATTACAAGTCTGATCTTGGAACCATTTCTACTTAAAATCCTTCAGTAGATTCCCCTTGCCTTCAAAATACAAACCAGACTCTTTAGCATGGAATTCAAGGCTGTACCCATGCTACCCTTCACTCCCCGAGGCCAGCACCCAAAGCTTGGACCCAGTAAACACGTGCTATTCCTCTTAATAGGAAAGGGTGATCAAGAGGGAAAGGCCATCTTTCCTCTTGCTTAACACCTATGCGTTCTTCAAAAATGCATGGAATGTTGACACTGGCACTATGTTGCTGTTGAATGCACATTTTATCATTTCTAATCCTCCCAACAATCCCCTGGGACTTGCAGAATTTGCTGAAAGTCACACAGCTAATGAGTAGCTAAACAAAGATTCAGATCCAGGGCTGCTTGATTCCACTGCATACAATCTTTCCATGAAGCCAAGATGCCCCACTTCAGAGCTGCACTCAGATGTCTTCTTCTACAGCCGCACCACCCCGCCACCCCGCCCGGCCCCACATCTGGCCTGTTCTTATAGCGCCCCACCTGGGCTTTCCTCTAACTGCCTCAGTAATATGCAGTGCAAGTGTTCCTGAGTCTCCGTCCTATGTTGTGAGCTTCTAGTTGGCAGAAGTTGGGCCTTTCAACTAGAAAAGAATACCTGTTCACAGAAGCTAAAATTTAACTAATATATCAGACTGTGAGTAGACCCACCCCCCACCCTCAGTGCAGCTTCTTACAAGTAACCAATGTTAACCTCCTTCTTGTATAACCTTCCAGAAATGTTCATGACTATGGAAATATACATACAAATACTCTTTCCGCCAACAGATGGGCTCATACTGTATATACTTCTCTGCAATTTGTTTTTTTCCTTAAAACTACATCTTAGACATTTTTCTACATCAGTATGTGCAGATCTACATCTTTTTTTATAGAAATAAATCCATGTATACTACTTTCACAATTCATATAAAGGAATAAGACTCACTGTTTAAAGGTTATAAAGTCAGTGTGGAAAAGAAAAATAAGTCTAGCAATGTGCTATTTACAAGAGAAACACCTAAAACATGAGGCAGAAAGATTAAAAGTCAAGGGATTCACTCCTACACTGTTGGTGGGAATGTAAATTCGTGCAGCCACTATGGAGAGCAATAAGGAGGTTCCGTAAAAAACTAAAAATAGAGCTACCATATGATCCTGCAATCCCACTCCTGGGCATGTATCCAGAGAAAACCATAGTTCAAAAAGATGCATGCACATTTACAATAGCCAGGACATGGAAGCAACCTAAGTGTCCATCAACAGATGAATGGATAAAGAAGATGTGGCACATACATACAGTGGAATATTACTCAGCCATAAAAAGGAATAAAAGTGAGTTATTTGTAGTGAGGTGGATAGACCTAGAGACTGTCATACAGAGTGAAGGAAGTCAGAAAGAGAAAAACAAATAGTGTATGCTAACACATATATATGGAATCTTAAAAAAAAAAAAAAGAAAAAAAATTATCAGAAGAACCTAGGGGCAAGACGGGAATAAAGATGCAGAACTACTAGAGAATGGACTTGAGGGTACAGGGAGGGGGAAGGGTAATCTGGGACAAAGTAAAACAGTCACATGGACATATATACACTACCAAACGTAAAATAGATAGCTAGTGGGAAGCAGCTGCATAGCACAGGTAGATCAGCTTGGTGCTTTGTGACCACCTAGAGGGATGGGATAGGGAGGGTGGGAAGGAGGGAGATGCAAGAGGGGAGAGATATGGGGACATATGTATATGTATAACTGATTCACTCTGTTATAAAGCAGAAACTAACACACCATTGTAAAGCAATTATACTCCAATAAAGATGTTTAAAAAAAGTTAAATAAAGTAAAAAAAAAAACAAAGAAAATGTGGTATATATATACACAATGGAATACTACTCAGCCATAAAAAAGAATGAAATAATGCCATTTGCAGCAACATGGATGGACCTAGAGATTATCATACTAAGAGGAGTAAGTCAGAGAAAGACAAATATCATATGTTATTGCTTATATGTGGAATCTAAAAAAAAAAGATGCAAATTAACTTGTATACAAAACAGAAATATACACAGAGACATAGAAAATAAACTTATGGTTGCCAAAGGGGAAAGGAGGGGAAGGATAAATTAGGAGTTTGGGATTAACATATACACACTACTATATATGAAATAGATAATCACCAAGGACCTACTGTATAGTACAGAGAACTATACTCAGTATTTCATAATAACCTATAAGGAAAAAGAATCTGAAGAAGAATATATGTGTGTGTGTGTATATAACTGAATCGCTTTGCTGTAAAACTGAAACTAACACAACATTGTAAATAAACTATACTTCAATAGAAAAAAGCACACAAAAAGGGGAAAAAAGACCAATAAAAGGCAAAACAAAACAAAAAAATGTTCTAGAGAGCCCTTTAAAAAAAATTCGAGGGATTCATTGAATAAAAGAATACATGAATGTGTGTGTGTGTGTGTGTGTGTGTTTAAATAAATAAATGGAGGAGAAGGGAAATTTCTGCCTTACAGAAAAAAAACTAACCAGTAAGTATGGGAGGAATGTTGGAAGTAGAAAACTGCCATTTGGCAACCATCATAGTAATAACTGATTCAAGCAAGAATCATTGATTTTTACTAAAGGGTAAACATTTGAGGAATAACAGCTTATTTACAATTGTCTCAAAATCCCTCTCCACAAGAAAGAATGAATTTACAAATTACAAAAGGAAAAATAAGAACTTTCCAATGAAGATCTTGACAGGCACCACCCTAACCAAGTGATCTCAATTGGCAGCACAATTAATGTGCACATCATCTGATATCAAGCACTAAGAAGGACACAGCATTACTTCTGGGGTACTTCTGTCAAAATACGTAACCTGAATATCATCATGAATAAACATCAGACACACCCAACTCAAGAGACATTCTGCAAAATAACAGGCCAGATCCTTCAAAAATGTCAAGTTCATGAGAGACAATGAAAGCACTAAGGAAGCATTTCAGATTTAGGGTAGCTAAAGAGATGTAACAACAGAATGCAACCTGTGATTCAGGACTTTCTTTTGCTATAAAGGACATTACTGGGACAAATCTCAATGGCATTCCAAAATTACAAATCTGATCTTGCAACCACTTCTACTTGAAATCCTTTGCCTTCAAAACATAAAGCAAACCTGTTAGCATGGAATTCAATACTCTTCGTAACCTGTCCCATCTGTAAATACTTCGGTATGTATCTCTAAGCAATGACTTTCTTGTTGTTGTTAACGTAGCCATAATTTCAGCCAGGGCTGGATGTCGGAGCTATCAGAGACCCAAGCAGGGCCTGTGTACCAGCCTCCACCATCTGGAAGCACAGGGGTGCCCTTGCTATACATGAGCTGAATTCTGGATCTCTAAGAATGATGCTAGTTGGTACTTTTAACCCCCCTTCCCTCCAGGTGATTACAGCGTGTAGTTGGCCCCTGCCAACCACTCCATTCTCCTCTCCCACCCTCCACTGTTGAGCTCTGTGAGATCACAAACCATAATTCTGGGAACCCTCAGTCTTTTTTTTTTTTAAATATATTTTAATTTATTTTTCATTTTTGGCTGCACTGGGTCTCCGTTGCTGCACGCAGTCTTTCTCTAGTTGTGGCGAGCAGGGGCTACTCTTCGTTGCGGTACGCGGGCTTCTTATTGCGGTGGCTTCTCTTGTTGCGGAGCACGGGCAGTAGGCATGCGGGCTTCCGTAGTTGTTGCACGCGGGCTCAGTAGTTGTGGCTCGTGGGCTCTAGAGCTCAGGCTCAATAGTTGTGGCGCATGGGCTTAGTTGCTCCACGACATGTGAGATATTCCTGGACCATGGCTCGAACCCATGTCCCCTGCACTGGCAGGCGGATTCTTAACCACTGTGACACCAGGGGAGTCCCATCTGGTTCATTTTTTTGTGTGTGTGGTACACAGTCCTCTCACTGTTGTGGCCTCTCCCGTTGCGGAGCACAGGCTCCGGACACACAGGCTCAGCGGCCACGGCTCACGGGCCTAGCCGCTCCGCGGCATGCGGGATCTTCCCGGACCAGGGCACGAACCCATGTCCCCTGCATCAGCAGGCGGACTCTCAACCACTGCGCCACCAGGGAAGCCCCATCTGGTTCCTTTCTGCTTAATAATTCCTTCTTCAATTCATCTCTCCCCTTCCACATTTCACTATAAGTACTCAGGAGGAACCAAGCTTTTCCTTCAATAGTTTCCTTAGAAATCTCAGCTAAGCATCCAATTTTATCATTCACAAGTCCTACCTTCCACAAAACACTAGAACACAGTTCAGCTAAGTTCTCTGCCAAATTATAACAAGGATCACCTTTCCTCAAGTTTCCAGACACCTGTTTCTCATTTCTGTCCCAGATCTCACCAAAATCAATTGTAACATATTTCTAGCGTGCACCTCAAAACTCTTCCAGCCTTTACCCATTACCCAGTTCCAAAGCTGCTTCTACACACACAGGTGTTTGTTACAGCAGCACCCCACTTCTCCGTACCAAAATCTGCTTTAGTCAGATTGGGCTGGTATAACATAGACTGGGTGACTTACCCAAAATTTATTTTCCCACAGTTCTGGAGACTGGAAGTCCAAGGTCTAAATACAGCAGGGTCAGTGTCTGGTGAGGGCTCTCTCCCTGTGTTGCAGAAGGCCATCTCTTGCTATGTCCTCACATGGCAAAGAGCAAGCAATCTCTCATTCACTCTTCTTCTTATAAAACCAGTAATCCCATCATGAGGGCCCCACCTTCATGACTTCATCTAACCTTAATTCCCTCCCAAAGGCCTCATCTCCAAATATTAACACATTGGGGGTTAGGGTTTCAACATATGAATACGGCTCACAGCATTGTCTAAAATTTTTCTGTCTTGCCGGGCTGCTCCTTTTCCAATCCTTTGGGTAGAGACAGCAGGCTTTTGTTGAGGTTTCCTTGTCTGCTTCTATTGGTGTTTCCAGGTTGCAGGCTTTCTTCAGCTCCAAGTCTGGGGTGTATGAGGAAAAAAAGAAAATCCAAGAAACTCACCGCCATATTGTTTTTCAGGTCCCAAAGTCCCTAGCCATTCTGCCTTTTCTCCACCTTTCAGAGTCTTCTTTTGTTTTCTATATAGTGTCCAGTGTTTTCAGTTATACTTAGTGGAAAGAATAAGGAGAAGTATATCTACTCTACCTTCCCTGTTACTTTATTCTTTTAAAGAACTCTACTAGGGACTTCCCTGGTGGCACAGTGGTTAAGAATCCACCTGCCAACGCAGGGGACACAGGTTTGTGCCCTGGTTGGGGAAGATCCCGCATGCCACAGAGCAACTAAGCCCGTGTGCCACAACTACTGAGCCTGCACTCTAGAGCCCACGAGCCACAACTACTGAGCCCATGTGTCACAACTACTGAAGCCTGTGCACCCAGAGCCTGTGCTCCGCAACAAGCCACCACAATGAGAAGCCTGTGTACCACAATGAAGAGTAGCCCCCCACTCGCCACAACTAGAGTAAGCCCGTGTGCAGCAGTGAAGACCAGATGCAGCCAAAAATAAAAAATAAATATATTTTTTTAAAAGAGCTCTATTGGAGGGCTGTGCCATAGTTTACTGATGACCATTTAGGGTTGGTAATAAATGTCACTTTTTCCTACTGAAAACAATGCTGCAATAAACAAGGGAGTCGACTGTTGGGGTTTTGCTTGTTTTTCATTTCTCTATACCAGGGCTCAGTAGTGCCAAGCCACATAGCAGGTAAGTAATAAATGTTTATTGAATGAATAACTGCATTGACTGAATGGCTTCATTCTTTACCTCGTGTGCCCTTAAATGCATCAAAGATTCTTACCACTTAAAAACCTCAACAATTCGAACTGATTTGACTAAAAATTAGCTTATTAATTGATAAAGACTTGATCTATGCCTTCTCCATCAGTTGTTGCACTTTATGACTGAAAGAACTTAGCTTTCTAGGTATGGGAGCAAATATGATTAGAAGGAAATTCATCAAAACAAAATCCCAATGTGAACTCTGGGATTACGGGTGATTTACATTTCCTTACCTTCTAAGTTTTCTACAATGATCACACTTTATATCTGTAAAGAGTAAAACAGTAAGTTATTCTTAGAGTGAAAAGCTTTTAAAACTCAGTGGCCTGAAGCTGTGGTCATCGGTAGAGGGTCTGGAGTCTCCATAAATAACACCATGCTGTGGGTATATTTACTGGTAATCCTGGCCCTGCATTAACTTGGAAATAGATATGGGAGTATAAGTGAAATATATCACTTCACCAAAAGCATCATGGCATGTAAGGGAGACAGGCCTACAGGTAAACGCACAGAAGATTCACACAGCTGTACCGGTGTTGGTCAGATGAGTGGGCAACTTGGGTGGCAGATGAATGATAAAAGCTGAGGTTTGTTGAGCCCTTACCTCATGCCAGGTACTGTCCTGGGTGCTGTACGTGAAGCGATGGCCTCAAAACAACACCTATTCTGAGATGAGAAGATGGAGGCAGAGCTGCCTTATGTGATTGCCGCAAGTCACACAATGCAAGCAGAGGAGCTAGGATTCAAAGCACAGGAAGCATGGCTTCAGAACCCAAACTCTGAATTTCAAGGGTGTCAAGATCTCCTCTGCTCTAAAAATGCCTCCTCCTCCAGCTGTCTATTGATTTGCCATACCTGCCAAAAGCAGCATTAAAGTGCTTCTGGATGAAGGGTAGATGCAACGAATCCTGTCCATGGGAGTTCTGTGTGGGCACATAACATCCCCATGACATTTCCCTGATGGCTCACTACCGATTTGCCACTCCCACTGTTTCTGGAACACACCCCATGATTTGCCTTCACCCTTAACTTCTGACCATTACTAGACCTTTGCCTTTGGAATGGGTCCCAGCCACCTCACACCTCATCAGCTGCACATCACGCCTCCTCGGGTCCCCTCCTTAGGTTCTGGTGTAGCTGCTTCTCATATTCATTCACATATTTAGTCCCTCTGCTAGGGGTTGACAATATTGGATTTATTCCTCTGGTTTTGGTCCCTGTGAAAACATAGTATTCCTAGAGAGATGCACCAAGTCTCATTAGTATTTTCTCCAGTAAACTCATGCTAAGGTGTAATTACCTGGGCCAGAAAATAATAGGCTATGAATCTGTTAAAAATGGAAGGGATGATTTTGATGATGATGTTGGTTACTTGAGTGATACCTATGAGGTTCTAGACCCTTCACATGTATTGTCTTCTACAATCTTCACAGCCTTGGCAATGATATTTCCCTTTTACAGATGGAGAACAAAAGGCTCAGAGAAGTTAAATAAGATTATATAGGCAAGACTCAAATGCAGGTCTGTCTGGTTTGCAAAACTAGAGTTCTTCCCCCATTTCTGTGCTTGTACACGGGGGTGGAGGATTGGGAAAAGAAAGTAAAAAGTTGAGGACTCCATGTACTGTCTATATATACAAATATACTATAAGCCCATTACTGGGCATCATCTACCAGTTTTTTGGCCATTAAGAGACATTCAGTGGCTCACAAACTTTAGGTGATATATTTATACACACACACACACACACACACACACACTATATACATATGTATATTTCTTGAAAAATAAGAATGATATCCTGCCAAGAACCACTGCGGGAAAAAATCTAAACAAAATTGACTCTGCCCAATGAATTAGAACACTGCCTTCAGTGTATAATATTTCTTCTGTGCCTTCTAAATCATTTTTGCAGAAAACTAAGTTAATATTTCACATTTGGGAAGCAGAGATTTCTAATTCTATTTGGTCTTTCCAAGGCTTGAGCTAAACAGTATGGGTTGTATTTGTTTGCTCTAGGCCAGTGGCTCTCAAAGTGTCGTCCATGGGCCTTGGGGATCTGTGAGACCCTTCCAGGGACACCCACAAAATTAAAACTCTTTATAATAATACCAAGATGCTATTTGCCTTTCCTCTGTGTTGAAATTTGCACTGATATTAAACAACGGTGGGTGAAACTTCTGGTGTCTTAGCGTAAATCAAGGCAGTGGCACCCAACTGTTCCAGTATGAAAGGTTCATTGATTTTAGAGAATGGAAAGACAAGCCACAGACTGGGAGAAAATATTTACAAAATGCATATCTGATTAGAGACTAGCATCCAAAATATACAAAGAACTCTTAAAACTCAACAATAGTAAACAACCCAATTAAAAAATGAGTAAAAGATCTCAGACACCTCACCAAAGAAAATACAGATAGCAAATGAGTACATGGAAAGATGCTCAACATCACATGTCATTAGGTAATTGCAAATGAAAACAATGAGATACTACGATATACCTATTAGATGGCTAAACTTTTTTTAAAAAAACAAAACTGATAACACCTAATGGTGGCAGGGATGTGGAACAACAGGAAATCTCATTCATTGCCGGTAGGAATGTGTAACGGTTCGGCCACTTTGGAAGAGAGCCTGGCAGTTTCTTACAAGCCTAAAATAAACATAGTCTTACCAGAGCACCTAGCGATCACACTCCTTGGTATCTACCCAAATGAGCTGAAAACTTATGTCCACACAAAAACCTGCACACAAATGTTTATAGCAGCTCTGTTCATAATTTCCCCAAACTGAAAGCAACCAAGATGTCCTCAAAAGGTGAATAGATAACAAACTGTAATACATTCATCAATGGAATATTACCCAGCTATAAAAAGAATTGAACGCTCAAGGCATGAAAAGACATAAAGGAATATCAAATGCATATTGCTTAGTGAAAGAAGCCAATCTGAAAGGGGTGTATACTGTATGATTCCAACTGTAAGATGTTCCGGAAAAGGCAATACCATAGAGATCATAAAAAGATTAATAGTTACCAGAGGTTCGGGGGGAGAAGAGAAGGGATGAGTAGGTAGAGCACACGATTTTTAGGTCAGTGAAACTATTCTGTATGATACTGTCATGGTGGATACATGACATGAATTTGTCAAAACCCATAGACCTATATGCCACAAAGAGTAAACTCTATTGTAAACCATGGACTTTAGCTAATTATAACATACCATTACTGGCTCATCAATTGTAACAAATATACCACACTAACGCAAGACGTTATAACAGAAGAAACTGAGAGGGAAAAGCGTTTATGGGAACTCTCTACTACTTGCTCAATGTTTTGTAAACCTAGAACTTCTCTAAAAATGTCTGTTCGTCTAAAAAATAATAAACGTCCAGTGATAGGATTTCAGATTCCTCATTAAACTAACCTTTAAGAAGCTACCACTTGTTGAGTCTGGTTTTGGTGTTCAAAGAAGAATATTCATAATTATTTGAAAAGGCTGTTAAAATACTCTTTTCCAATTACATATCTGTGTTGGGCCAGATTTTCTTCATCTACTTTAACCAAAGCAACATATCACAACAGATTGAATGAAGAAGCAGATATGAGAATCTTCTTTCTATTAAATCACACAAAATCTAAAAATGATCCCTCTTCTCACTAAATTTTTTTAAGAAAATAGTAATTTTTCTTTTGAAATGTTATGAATGTTACATGCAATGTTTAAGTTATTTTAAAACAAATAAATATTTTTATATATACTTTTAAATGGTCTCAGTTTGCATTTCTTATACAGTAAATACTGATATAACTGATATAGTGCACACAAAGGAAAGCTGGTGGGGGTCTTCAAAACCATTTTAAGAGTATAAAGGGGTCCTGACGAAGTGAGAGAGTAGCATTGACCTATATACACTACTAAATGCAAAATGGATGGCTAGTGGGAAGCTGCGGCATCGCACAGGGAGATCAGCTCGGTGCTTTGCGACCACCTGGAGGGGTGGGATAGGGAGGGTGGGAGGGAGATGCAAGAGGGAGGAGATATGGGGATACATGTATATGTACAGCTGATTCACTTTGTTGTACAGCAGAAACTAACACAACACTGTAAAGCAATTATACTCCAATAAAGATGTGGAAAAAAAAGGGAGGGGTGGTCCTGAGAACAAAAAGTTTGGGAACTGAGGCTTCGGGCCTATGTGGTCTGATTAAACTTTAATTTTTAGGCTGTTTTCTGGACCATTTAACAAGTGATGTACTAATAGCAACTGCATCTAATAGTTAAGTGGAAGCTGCCAATATCCAGAAAGTGGCCATCAGGGCTGTCCGGGCATATGCAAAAAAGATATGTATGCTAAGCATATCTTTTTTCAAGTGTGAATTTGGAATTTGTTCAATTTTCATTCTTCTGTTATCTTCCTTTATAATGAAACATTGCAAAGAATATAATAAAACATGAAGATAAATAAAAAAACAGTGCAAGTCAAATTTATGGTGTGGGAACATAAGGCTTGCTATTACAGCTTTTAATGGCAGATAGTTTACAATAAACATTGGGCCTAGCCTGGTAGAAAATAGTCACAGACAGGAGGTAATTACTTGTCCATCTCCAAGCATCAGAAGCTCTGGAGTCCCTCCAGCTGAATAATGCAGATCTGCCAACTGTCACTCACTTGGACTAATGCTTTTTTTGGTGGTTGTTTTAATTAAATTGGAAAAAAAGAACATAAGATAAACCTCCCTCTGAAAGTGCTAAAATTCCACGGATGGATAAATCCATGGCCCATCCCTTTACACTGTATTAGTCTTGAGTAAATCACAGAGGCTCCCATAAATAGAGTCACAGAGGGGAATGGAATGTATATGGTGTTAGGAAGGGCTTGTTACCAGCAAATCTGAATATTATAGTGATGGTTCTATAAACAGTAAGAGAAAAACAGCTAGATCCCTATACAGATAACAAGAATATAAATGGACCTTTTAACGAGCTTTGCATCATCACATATGAAATAATAAATACACCCAAACAGAGATAAAAAGAGGAAGAGCAAAATTATGCAAAAATTCTGTCGTTAAGATTTGTGGGCAGCCTGGCTCAAAATAGAAACGAAGCAGCTTTCCAAAGACTCGAAGATTTTAGATAAAGAAAATACAATCGCTCTAATTCTTGTTTAATCTTGTTGCCTTCAGATTTTGTCAGAAACTCTTACCCACCTCTGGTTATTTGAGGACAGGGGAACTGTTCACAGAAATATACCTGAAACAGATTCTCACACGTAGAAATTCTAATTTTAAGCCTTTTACATTTAAAAAAAAGAACCATGGCAAAATTCAAGGTTATGTGTAAGGAGAATAGCCAAGATACAAATGCCATGCATATTTTACGTTAATCTCCAATATGCTTCACAAATAACTTACATTTATCTTTGCTGTATACTTTGGATTAAAGGGTAATTTAGCGTCAATTCTTAACTTGTTAACGAGAAAGGCTTCAGGTGTTATTAGTATCTTCGATTATTTGAAATCAAGGGCTCTTGAAGCCACACTGTGTTTTTAGCCAGGATGTTTTCTTCTTGAAATAAAGAGTAAGGGTAAGTCATTCTAATTTTTATTTGGATTATCATTTCATTGGCTAAGAGGTTGCCCCAGGACTTCAATGGAAACTTCCATTTCATTTCACAGTGAATGAAAACATTTTTCCTTATACAGCCCTGCATAGCAGAACTAGCTTATCCCATGGCAATGCTAATAATAGCCTGACTTGTTATATGTTCAAAAAGAATTTAAAAATAAATAATGCTAGATCTTAGGAACTGTAATGATCTCTACTTTCAATTTCTGATGAAAATGTATGACATATCACAGGTGCCAAACCCAAAAGAAGTAATGTGGACAGTGAGAAAATGAATAAAATTTAAAAAGAAACTGAGGTACTGAAACGGAGCAAGACCCTATTGTCCTTCCCCACACCCACCCCGCAACCCCCGTCTTCCTCCTGCCTTTATTCTGTAGAAGAACTTTAGCCAAAGAGAAATGAGAAAATACAGAAGCAAAGGAAAGCAGTCAAACTGGACAAAATAATAGTTTAATTATTAAGCAAAGTCAAGGACCTTTAGTTCCTCCTCAAGGGCTATAGATAATATTCGGAGCCATATCCTTTGAGCTGTTTTGTAGATACTGAAACTCCCACCAGGTGGAAGAAGTTAACTACATGATGACCAGACTGTAGCCATGACAGAAGCTGCCACCATTCCGAGAACTGGCCTCAAGGAAATGGGAACAAACCGACTGTGGAACTGAACTGTTCTTAAAACAATCAAGGTGATGTTGATCAGACCAACACATGACCAATTTCAAAATGGCTGTCAGAGCTGGCTGTGCTGTCTCTGCATGTAGCCCCCTCCCTCCTCCAAAGGCTCTTGCCCACTGGTTGTCGGGGGTGGGGGGGAAGAGGGCGCGGGGAGTCGGCCTTTGGACAGGAGTCCGAGCACCCCAGCCCCTTGCCGGCCTCTGAAATAAAGCAAACTTTCGTTTCCACCAAGCTTGACTCTTTACTGTCTTCAGAGCTGTGAGCAGCCGGACCCCACTTTTGGTAACGGTACTAGTTTTCGTTCTGGTACTGATGCTTGCTTTCAACAGCTTCACAGGGTCAGGGCAAAAGTAAGCATGATGGCATGAGACCAATAAGACTCAATATTGAGTATGAAGAAGTCCTAGATTTAACTAAAAGTTTGCACTCGGAACGCTTACAGGTAGAAGAGACCTCATGAATGGACTTTAAAATCTGACCTTTACAGTGTTTTTCCAAAAATTGAATTGGTTGCCGACATTCACAAATCCGGATATTTCACAAAAACAGAAATAAACAAAGACCTACATTTCTGTCTTCTGGAGCAACTGAGCAATCAGCAGTACTGGCAACACAGCACCAACGTTGCTGCACCCTGGCAGAGGGACAGGAGCTGGGCCTTGGCGGTTCTCCTCCCAGGGGCTCAAGAGTTCCCCCAGCCCACTTTGCGCATGTGCACGTGCATTTCCTGCTTGGCGTTTGGCTATATTTGCATGTGAGGCCCCTTTGGATGAAACACTTGCTCCACCTGTGAGTCAGTGAAGACACCTGATCAGACTCCGGTGTTAGCTTCTTCTGGGTTCCTCCCTATCCTTTCCAATAAAATCCAATATTCACTGTAGAGTTTCAGATCCTGATTGAATCTAAAATGAGAGGCATTTAGGGCCATTGCTCCAGATCAGAATCACTTCCAAGTTATCACTGATCTGGAGATTTTCTGGGAAGTAAGGACTCAAAGCCTTTACTAGAAGTGTTTGTCTAATCTAGGTTGAGCTGGGTAATGTATCTCGATTCAGAGCAAGAGTAATTCTGGGACCAAACAGGAAAAAGGCTGGTGATGGAGGCATCATTGAAATGTCTCTGTATACGAGGTGGGGAAGAGAAGAATTCCTGGATTCTGGACCCCACTCTGCCTCTAACAACCTGTGTGACCTGAGGTGAGTCATTTCATCCTTAGCCTCTGTTTCTTCACCTAAAAAATGAAGGGGATGTTTCTGAGTTCAGAGCCCAGGCCATACATTAGAATCACCTGGAGGATTTTTTTTTAACTACTGATGGTCCAGATCACCTGAGTCTGATTCTCTGCGATGGGGGTCCAGGCATCGGTATTTTCCTGACACTCCCCTCTGTGATTCTGAGGTGCAGATAGGGAAACGGTGTAACATTGTCTCCAAGGAGAGACATGATTCCACCGGATCTCCAATTTTCCTTCCCATTCTCCAATTTTGTGGTCTCAGGCATTGGGAGTGGGCGCTTCTTAGCCATTTGTTCTGTTAATTTCTCCTTTATGTCGGATTGCTGGCAAAGGCTATACATTTCACCCTTAAAAAAAATTTTTTTTTTCATTCAATCACTAAAAGAAGCCTGGACTAGAAGCCCCAATTCTAACACCCACTCCCTTAAATTCACTCTCCACAACCTATTCAGGGATCACTTGTTCAAGGTGCACTGATTCTCATATTGTAAATATTTTTATCCTGGGGAAGGTATCGAAATTGTTGCCATTTAAAGATACCAAGATGCAGCCACTATGGAGAACAGTATGGAGGTTCCTTAAAAAACTAAAAATAGAACTACTATAGGATCCAGCAGTCCCCTTCCTGGGCATATATCCAGAAAAGATGAAAACTCTAATTCAAAAAGACACATGCGCCCCAATGTTCATAACAGCACTATTTACAATAGCCAAGACACGGAAGCAACCTAAATGTCCATCGACAGATGAATGGATAAAGAAGGTGTGGTCCATATATACAGTGAAATATTGCTCAGCCATAAAAAAGAATGCAATAATGCCATTTGCAGCAACATGGATGGACCTAGAGATTCTCATACTAAGTAAGCCAGAGAAAGACAAGTGTATGATGTCACTTATATGTGCAATCTTAAAAAATGATACAAATGAACTTATTTCCAAAACAGAAACAGACTCACAGACATAGAAAACAAATTTATGGTTACCAGAGGGGAAAGCGGGGGGGTGGGGATAAATTAGGAGTTTGGGATTAACAGATACACACTACTATATATAAAATAGATAACCAACAAGGACCTACTGTACAGAACAGGGAACTTTATTCAATACCTTGTAATATCTATAATGGAAAAGAATCTGTATTTATATATGAATCACTTTTCTGTACACCTGAAACTAACACAACATTGTAAATCAACTATACTTCAATAAAAAAAAGATACCAAGAGCTTCACAGTATAATAAGGTAACTGCCAGCCACACCCTCTGCATGAACACCTGGAATGTGACGAGTCCCGATTGAGATGCACTGGAATTGAAAAATATACACTGAACTTTATGTATTTAGTACCAAAAAAGTAAAATATCTCATTAATAATTTTTATGTCAATCACATGTTGAAATGCCAACGTTTTAATATAGTGAGTTTAATAAAATATATTATTAAAATTAAATTCCCCTGTTTGCTTTTACCTTTCTAAATATGATTACTAGAAGATTTGAAATTACTTAGGCTGCTCCCATTATATTTCTACTGGACAGTGCCGATTAAGAGGTGTCCACTTTCTGAAACTTCCATTGACGCTTACAGTGTTTAAAAGAAGAATGAACTCCTCAGAATGAACTAAGTTGGGGTTTGAAAAATATTTTATTTCCAGTCTTTACTGCCCAGGCTCCTACAAGGGGACGATTCTTAATAGAACCTACACAACTTCATCCGGATGGGGATACACAAATAAAATCAAAAGCAGTGCTCTGGCAACAGGACACTCTTGTACAAATAGGGCCCTTGGGAGAATCCTAATGGGAAACTTCAAGGGAGGATGATGTGAAGGTTAGTGGTCACTTCCTCCTTCCTTCCACCCAACATTAGGAATATAATTTCACTATATGTACCGGTCCACGATGCTTTCCCGTTCATGCACTCAACGCGAATTCTGTCCTGAAGCCGGAAAAATGCAAACCATAAAGAATGAATTAAACGAGTGAGTGCATTTGGAGGGGACAGCATCTGTAGGTCCCACTCACAGCAACTTTGTTTTTCATCACTGGTGTCTCAAACGCTTCAAAGCAGTTGTTTCTGCAGCCTTGTGGGATTTCCAGCCAAAAGGTCTCAGATTAGCAGTAATCTGGCTCCCGCCCTTGCCTTATCAAGCAGCCACAATAGAGGGCAGGGAGGGAAAAACACGTAAGACTGAATGGAAAAACAAGGCCAGCTTCAAGTACAGAAAGAGCAGGCAACTATCCAGAATCTGGGAATTCAGAGGTGCCAGGAGCGCTCCAGCACACTCAGGAAAATTTTGTTCTGTAGCTGGCCGAAGCTCTTTACCCTTAAGGCTTTGAAGCCTGGTAAATGCACGTGCTCCCAGGTGTCCCCCATATTATTCATTCATACCTTAACGTGAATACCTTTCAGGTGAGCTCAATTTGATAAGTATTGATGGACCACCACATGCAGCTGCCCTAAGCAGAATTTGATAAGACAGGGAGGGAAAGGAACGTGGGGGAGGGAGGAAAAGGGCAGAGACGGAAGGCGGGGAGAGCTGACGGACGTCCTCTAGCTCTGACTGCGCTGTGAGAAATGCTTCCGCCAGAAAGGACTGACGCACCAGCAGGCAGCACTGAGTGGGACCTCTAGCAACACTTGGAGGCACTTCATTCCTCGCAGTGAGAGCCTTCCGTCTTTCCGTCTCCCCCTCCCAGTCTCCCAGGCCCACACACTCACTCTGCTGTGGGGCTTGCTCCACCGTCTTACTTTCCTTCCTCCCGCTCAAGCACAAAGACTGCGTCTTATTCCTCTAAGTCCGTGGAACCTAGCACGGCACTTGGCACTTAAGTGCTTAATAAATGTTTGATGAATGAATCCGTAATGGCACCGCCAACTCTGCCTGTGTTTCTCAACTCTGGACACAACATTCTGAAACAAAGACAAAGGGGAAGAGGCCTGAG
The DNA here is from genome assembly GCF_003031525.2 of Neophocaena asiaeorientalis asiaeorientalis. Classification (NCBI taxonomy): domain Eukaryota; kingdom Metazoa; phylum Chordata; class Mammalia; order Artiodactyla; family Phocoenidae; genus Neophocaena; species Neophocaena asiaeorientalis. The sequence goes on from NW_020174923.1 coordinate 15,306,477, forward strand.
ACAGGTCGGGGCATGAAGATACCGCCGGCTATGTGCACACATACCTATTGAGATGCTACCAGAACGTTGCTTGGCCTTTTCTCGTGGACACTTGCGTTACTGTTTTATCCCTGACCTCAGTAGGTTTTTTTAATGAGAAAAAAGCATTATTATGACTTGTTTTGCTCTGTCCTGTATCAAAGTAAATAAAAAGCAGAGTATCTCAAAACCGTACCCCACCATAGTAGATTATAATACTTTTTAACAAGCTGAATCATCACCGTTTTCCAGCACTTGTGATGTGCAGCATGTGAGCGCCTGGCACTCAGAAAGCCCACGGTTCCAGTAACAGTTGTGTGGCCTTGGATAAGGGACACAGGGAGACTCTTTGTCCTCTGGTTTCTTCAGTGTATTAAAGGAGATAATGGTATATTCAATGGGTATGAAAAAAGCTTAACACTCGTCTGCACGAAACTCTTTGAAATGCATGAAGGGCCCTACAGTGTATAAATATAACACTTGCCCTATAGTGTTCACTTAGAACCCTTGTCCGAACATTTATAAAATCTCTCTGTGGATGTGTACACACACACACACACGAATATATTTAAAATTGCTTAATTGCTTTTAAAGTTTTAAAGTAAACACACTGAAATGATTATAAGGCATCTGTACAGTGTATCCAAAATGCAAGCCTGCCACGATAAGAGCTATTTGAGAAGCTAAATCACATCAATTCAAGAATAGCAATGAGCCAATTGATGAAATACTGCATTAGCAGCAGCCTCTGACCCCATATGAGGCCAACCAAACGCTTTTTCCTCTCTTTGTAATTTAATCATTTTCAGTTAAATTAATTTCTTAAAATCCACTCAGAGAAGCTGCCTGTGTTAAACACACACACACACCCCTCCAGGTGTAGGTGAAATAAAGGACAAACTGCACCCTAGTTGTGACTTTCTCCCTCTGCTTGATTTTGGTAATGGACAATATCCTGTTCCTTTTTTCTCTATCTGAAAGAATTTTCCATAACTTCTTCCTGCTAATGTGTGATGTCAAGGGCCCCCAATCCCCCAAGATAGAGACCCAGTCACCATAATACAAAACTATGAAAATGCAGCTGTAAGAGACCCCACTGTGTCTCTGGCTTTTTTTTTTTTTTTTTTTTCACGTTTTAAAAACCGAACACACACTAACTGGCTTGGAAGGTGGTTTTGTAAAGGTAGCAACTTTGAGAAGAGTGCTGACAAGCCCGCCCTGCACGTTTGTGCTCGGGCTTGCTGGTGGAGCATATTCCACACACATCCAGGAATTTGTTTGAGGACTGAGCGTGGTTTAGTCATGTTTTAAGAATGTTCTCTCATTATCCTGACTCAGAGGGTGCAGCGAGCCAAGAAGGGAGGCCGCCCAGTGATACCTTCTGTTCCATCTGGTTTTCAAGAACTGCCTTCCGTGGTCCTGATGCCCATGGACTGATGTCACCGAGGTTCTTTCCTTCATATGTTCTTTTCACAGGTCTCAAGCAAGAGAGCTTTTTCCTGTTGACGTGTCTAAAACTGAGTGACCTCGGGTTGGGCTGGCTGAGGGAGGGGAGAGGTGAGGGGAACCAGAGAAGTCTCTAGCCTGGAAGGAGAGGAGAGAACCAGGGACCAAAATGACCAGCCAAGAAATTTGTTTGGGAAAATAGAAATCTAAGAGCTGCAGTTTGGCAAGGTACTCTGACTCTTAATGAGAAAGGCAGAGGGAGAAGAGAGGGGAAATGGGATGAGGTGGGCAGGGGGAAGATGAGGAAGGAGAGGAGGAGGAAAGCAAGACAGGAAGAAAGAGGCGGGAGGAAAAGGAGCATGACTCAGTGTGGGACAGAAATGCATCTCTAAGGGACATCGTGAAGAAATGCACTCAAATGAGACTGGAAGTTGAAAATCAGGATATACTACCCAATATGGGAACTCTGGTCTTGTCAGTGTCCTGGAAGTAGGAGAAATAGCTCTAATAATTCATCTTTAAGCATCCTTTTTTTTTTTTTTTGCGGTACGCGGGCCTCTCTCACTGTTGTGGCCTCTCCCGTTGCGGAGCACAGGCTCCAGACGCGCAGGCTCAGCGGCCATGGCTCACGGGCCCAGCCGCTCTGCGGCATGTGGGATCTTCCCGGACCGGGGCACGAACCCGTGTCCCCTGCATCGGCAGGCGGACTCTCAACCACTGCGCCACCAGGGAAGCCCTCTTTAAGCATCTTGTGCCACTGGCCAAGCACATGCTTGAATGACATTTTGAAGTTTCCTCAACGGCTGGAATAGGCATCAAGTGGTCACATCTACCAGTTCTGGCGAGGGACCTCCTCACAGGTGTCCACATGATATGGCAGACACACATGCACACGCACGTGTACACAGGCACACGTGCTTTAAAAACCACCCCATGGCTTTCCACTGTACTTAGAATAAAATCCAACCCTAGATCTCGCAACCTCACCAGCCTTCCCTCTCAACAGTTTTCCAGCCATACTGGCTTCTTTTCAGCTCCTCGAATCCCCTGAGCTCTCTCTCACCTCGACTTTCCCAACGTTGTTTGCCCCACCTGTCCCTCTTCTCCACCCTCCGAGAGCTGGCTCCTCTCCATCCTTTGGGTCTCACCAGAGAGGCCATCTTTGACCACTTTCTCTAAATAGGTTCCCACCCTCCCCATGGCCACCCCCAATATTCTCTGTCACTGCACCCTATTCGTGTCCTGGTGCTAATTACCATTGTCAGCATGTATTTACTGATTTGTCTGCATGTAAACTGTGCTTGACACCTACCACTCAAAGATTTGTTAAGTGAACAGACAGAATGTTCTAGATTTATTTGTTTAGGGCGCACAGCTTGGAACAGTGGCAGCAGTCCCAAGTAATCCACCTTCAGTGTCCCCTCCTCCTCCCCGCTGAGCCTCACCTAGTACCCACCTAAGTCTTGAAGCCATTCCCACTGCCTGCGGAAACTCTGAGAGGGCTTCCCCCCACCCAGCCCTCGCTAGAGGGAAGGGAAGCATCTGTCCTTGGTGGGAGAGGCAATGAGAGGCCACAAAGGGTTAAAGAAATAAATTAGTTAGCCGTGAATCTGATGCTACTTCCATATAATTAGAAAAACAGAAAGTGAATCATACAAGAAAGAGTCCTGGGACTCCCTGGTGGTCCAGTTGTTAGGACTCGGCGCTTTCATTGCTGTGGCCCCAGGTTCAAATCCCTGGTTGGGGAACTAAGATCCTGCAAGCCCCGCAGCATGGCCATAAATAAATTAATTAATTAATTTTTAAAAAGTAGTCCTGAAGAGAAGAGTGTGCAGGCATTAGAAATATTCTATGTCAGGGACTTCCCTGGTGGTCCAGTAATTAAGACTCCGCGCTCCCAATGCAGGGGGCCCGGGTTCGATCCCTGGTCAAGGAACTAGATCCCGCATGACACAACTAAGAGCCTGCATGCCGCAACTAAAGAGCCTGCATGCCGCCTGCCACAACTAAGACACGGCACAGCCAAAATAAATAAATATTAAAAAAAAAAAAAAAGAAATATTCTGTGTCAGGGTTGAATGCTCCTCTGTGTGGCATGGTCATCTGATGGATCGCTACTCCATCCCTGTGATTACAGAGGACACTTCACAGAGAAAAACCTCCATGGCTGCCAGGATCAGGAAACAGATGATTAGAAAGGAGCTCCCCCCGCCCCTCGCTGCCCCTGCTCCTCTAGCAAGCTGCCTTCGGGTTGTTGCTCTGCGATCTCTCTCACTCGCTCGGCATTTTTATCCAAACAAAACATCACCAAGTAACATCCATTTCATGAAGGTCCACAAGTTGCTCAGCGCCCTGTTGATGAGAAGGATTTTTGTTGTTGTTGTATTTGGCCTGAATATTCATCTGTCCAGAAGCGTGTTTAATAATCACATGAGATCCCTGATGTAGCTTTTCTGAAGCCCGAGTCTTGTTCAGAGCTTGGTGATCGGTCCACAAATTAAACTCTTGGCCAAACATATATGGCTTGAGTTTATCCAAAGTCCAAACAAATCAGATATCCCTTCTGGACAGAAGTCAAGTTCTTTCCTTTGGTAATAATTTCTCAGAAATTCAGAAAAGCAGTATGTTTTATGTTCTCAAAGTTCTTATAATCACATCCAATCCTGTATCAGCTGCATCAGTTGCCATAATGAAGGGTTTCAAAAAGTCTGAAGCTTCCAAACTGGATAAAGAAATCACAGCCTGTTTGAACTCTTGAGAAATATCCCAGCAAACTTTAATGAGTTTGCTCTCTCTTTGTAAAACAGCACAACAGACTGGCTACAATTCCAAATGAGGAAAATTCTGAGGGATCCCCCAAAGGACATGCTGTTTTAAACTTAATTGTAGAGAGTTTGCCAATCTCTAGTAGAGTCTACTTTATTCTACAAGAGAATCATATCTCAACTATTTGACCTATGAAAGCCCAACAGGCATTATGGCTGCAAGCCCCAAATTGGACACACCCTCACGATTAGGTATGAGGTCACAAAATGTCACTCCCTGAAATTCAGGATAAAAAAAAAATATCAATCTAAAATTAACCACCATGATATTAGCATTTTAAAAAAATAACAAGCTTTTGGAGATGTTTTATAAATTCATGGGGTGATGTACCTTGATGTATCCTCAGACTTCAACAAGGAGAATTAAATCTACATAATACAAATAATCATGATAGCTACCATTTGCTGAAGAAGCTATCACGTGGCAGGTTCAAGGCCAGAAACTTTGCACTTGCTATTTCATTAATCCTCACGCCAAGCTGGTGAGGAGGCTCTGACTGTTCCCATTGTAACAGTGAGGATCTCAGGGTGTGAAGAGGGATAAAAGCTGTTCACTAGCATACAGCAAGGGCCATCGATGAGATTCAAACCCAGGGCTTCTCAACTCCAAACTATGCTGTCAATGGTGTAAGTGGAAGAGAAATGGTCCCATAAAGTTGAGTAAAAAGGCAGTTAACTGAAACAAAGATGAGGTCAAAAAAAAAAAAAAAAATCTAAAGCTTTGAGGTGAATAGTCCAAATCAGTTATCTGGACTGAAACAGCTCTGGAGGGAAGGAAGGTTATTCCTTAAAGCCTCCTCGGCCTGCTAGATATATCACTCAAGAACACTCAATCCCCTTTGATTTAATTCAATACTCACCGAACCTTCAGATCTTTAATTTGATCTCCCAGGGATGCCTTTCCACCAGGAGGAAGTACCTTTTGTGGAGGAAGTACCTTGTGCATATGACCAGGGCTGCCAGCTTTAGTCTCTGGGATAAAGCATCAGCTTGGTCAGGTGGAGGACATTTAGTCTCTGCTGAGTGGAATTACTGGGAATCAGTTCCTATAAAGATCAGCGCTGAATTAACTAAAATGGCATTTCCGATCTTAAAAGACCAAGGACCCAATCCTGGGTCTTCAGTGACTTCCATCAAAATGTATACATAGCCTAGAGGGTTCACCTTGAAACAGCCTACTAGGCTCTCTAGCCACCTTAATTACATCAACAAAGGAGCACTTTTAATGAGTGACGTTGAGATGATCACGTTGCATACCCACAGTCTGGCCAAATTATCTCTATGGGGTGAATGCAGAATGTCACAACAGCCCATGCCATATTCAATAAGCCGTTAGCTAGTTTTAAAAATTAATCAGATGAAACAGACTTATGGTTACCAAGGGGGATAGGAGGGCTGTGGGGGAGAGAGATATTAGGAGTTTGGGATTAACATATACACACTACTGAATATAAAACAGGTAAACAACAAGGACCTACTGTATAGCACAGGGAACTATACTCAATATCTTGTAATAACCTAAAATGGAAAAGAACCTGAAAAAGAATATATATATTATATATGAATATATTTTATATAAATAAATATATATATATATATATATAAAACGGAATCACTTTGTTGTACCCTTGAAACTAATACAACATTGTAAATTTACTAAACTTTGATAAAAAATTTTTTTTTAATTAATCAGATGAATCCCCTACCCAGAGGGGTTCTGGAGGAGAATCCATGAAGCTTTAAAGAACTACGTGCCCACAGTCCCCTTCTCAGGAAAGCCACTCCTAGAGATTCTATCTGTAAACAATCTGCCATGGCACATAGCTTGTGCATTGAATGAAGGCAACGTCACCTCATTGGCCTCAGCTGATGAGAACAGAAGCCTGTTAGTCACAGTGAGGCCCAGGTAAAAAAACGACCATGTTGTTTCTGACGGAGCCCATCTCCTTCTGGGGCCACTTGGCCTGAAGCTCTATGCCCATCAGGGGAGCTCCTGATTGGATAATGACAAAGCGACCTAGTTAGACTCTCTCTTAGGAAGAGGAAATACTCAGTGGACAAAGAGAGCATGGGTTGTTCCAGATCAAGTGAGTAGCTGGGCCAGGTCTCATGAGGTGCCTAGCACTTGGGAGGCTTAGAAAGCATAGCTACCCCTCTGCACAGCTTACTCTTTGCAATGAGTTCAACATTGCCCTCAAAAATGTGATTTCCAGGGCTTCCCTGGTGGCACAGTGGTTAAGAATCCTCCTGCCAATGCAGGGGACACGGGTTCGAGCCCTGGTCCAGGAAGATCCCACATGCTGTGGAGCAACTAAGCCTGTGCGCCACAACTACTGAGCCTGCTCCCTAGAGCCTGCAAGCTACAACTACTGAGCCCATGCACCTAGAGCCCATGCTCTGCAACAAGAGAAGCCACAGCAGTGAGAAGCCCGCGCACCGCAACAAAGAGTAACCCCAGCTCACTGCAACTAGAGAAAGCGCGCGTGCAGCAACGAAGGCCCAATGCAGCCAAAAATAAAAATAAATTTTAAAAGTGTGATTTCCAAAACCTAATACAGAGTCTACTTCTGAAATTTTATACTTGAAGTTGCCCTTTGCAGAACTCTTAGATTAAACTGAAAATTTTCTTGACACTTATTTGCAAACACCAAATATCTGTCATTAGAATCTATTATCTACTTAAGTTGGTTTTTTTTCCTTAATTTATTTATCACCTATTAGGGACACCATGCAAAGAGCAACAAAGAGTAGGATCCTTTCCCCAACCAGGAATTGTGTTTCTTCCTCACTTTAATATTTTACTTTCTTGGCATTTTGCTCTTTAAAGCTAGAATGAATCTTATTGGTAATTTACATGCCAAGCTCAAGTTTACTCACTATACACTGAACCAGGAGTTGCTCAGTAAATTTTTACAGGCTGACCTCTGGCACTCTCACCCTCTTTCAAGGGCACCATGGTACTTTTCATAGAACTTAATTTTCAGAAACACTTGAAATGTAGAAGAGTTTAAAACTGAGACATGAAGTGATGTCTCCAAACTTTGTTATTTAAAAATCTTAAAAAATATATGATTGACACACATACGCATTAAATAAAATCTTAAAATATGCCTCAGAAAGTAAGGCTACTGATTACTGAGTGCTTCCTGTACACCAAGTATGATGGTAAGTGCTTCACTTGTCCTGTCTCATTGAATCCCCACAGCAACCTTTTGAGGTAGAAACTATTATTTTATATAGATGTTGAAGTAGAAGGAGAAAAATCTGGGTCCAATATGTACCAAGATGTTTTTCTTACTAGGTAGGTAACATCAGGGATTTGGGAATGGGAAGCCCTGCTTTTTAATATATATATAAATTTATTTATTTTTGGCTGTGTTGGGTCTTCATTGCTGCGTGCGGCGTTCCCTAGTTGCGGCGAGCAGGGGCTACTCTTTGTTGCGGTGCGCGGGCTTCTCATTGCGATGGCTTCTCTTGTTGCGGAGCATGGGCTCTAGGCGCACGGGCTTCAGTAGTAGTGGCACGTGGGCTCAGTAGTTGTGGCTCACAGACTCTAGAGCGCAGGCTCAGTGGTTGTGGTGCATGGTCTTAGTTGCTCTGTAGCATGTGGGATCTTCCCGGACCAGGGCTCGAACCCATGTCCCCTGCACTGGAAGGTGGATTCTTAACCACTGCACCACCAGGGAAGTCTAGAAGCCCTGCTTTTGAGCCCTGGTCTTCCACTTACCATGTGTCCTAGGGCAGGTCACTTCTCTTCGACTATCTCACCTGCCTTTCAACTTCCTTCACTGTTAATCATTAATTGTTATAATTATTTTTATTTGAGGGGGGCCTAGCTCCAACAGAACAAACTCTCTACCTACCATTTCACTATTATAGTTTCAATGCAGTGTGTCTTAAAGATTTTGCGTTTTTAAGCATTTCCTTTTGAAAAGCACAAACCATGGGGAGAGGTCTTAGGTTAGTACCTACCAGTTAATGCTTCAGTTATCAGTTGATGCTTTAATAAGGATTACTTGATAGCTAGCTGAGAACAAGAACAGAATGTGGGTTGGGCTACTGGAGATGGAAAGGTACTAGGGGTTACGGAAGGACTAATAAAGGTTGGACGACAAAATGCCCAAAACAAAGACTTCACCGAAGTACGTTTGCTCTGGGCTCTGCCTGGCTCAGGATATGCCTTAGAAGTTGATATAAAGTCAGGGAGTAATACTCAGTGTGTAATAGAGTCTCATCTGGCTGAAGTATGATTGAAGAAGTGCTGAATGAGGAAAACCAAGAATGTGAGCCCTGGGGAAGGGATTTCACTCCCCAGGGAGTAAGGAGTTTTGAGAGCTTCATAACATGGGGCCAATGACATTGGATCTATGCCGATTATGGAACAGGGAAAATGGTGGCGATAGGGTGTGGAAGACAGGGGCCCAGGGTGTGGATAGGAGGCCCTTCTGATAATCCACTTAAAAGGTCATGCAGCCTAAAACTAGAGTGGTGGTGATAAGAATAGAAAGAAGGGTGTGATGCTGCAGGAGACATGGACGTCAGCTGGGTTTGTGGGTTGCTGAGAAGACACCCAAACCACAGACACCTGGGGATTCTGGGCACTGATGAAAGGTCCAAGAATTTCTATTCTCCTTTTTCCCTATTCTCTACCCAGTCAAAAATGCCCTAACTTGACACCAGTTGGCAAGTTATCAAGTGCCTAAATGTGCACAATAGATGAAAGAGAGTCATCTTTGCCTGTGAAAACCACAGACAGAAATAAACCTGGCAGAGGGTGTGTCTAGCACAGGTTCCAGTGCCTTCTTTCTAAACCTGTGGGCACTAGTCTAAGCTTCTAAGAACCTCCTACCTTGGGAAAGGCAGCCAAGATTACTGATAACCAAGATATAACTGGGTTCCTGTCTCGTTTCTGCCACTGATGGGGTGCCTCCCTTAATTATTTATTTCTTCCTTTTAATGTTGGATCAGATATTTCAGAGATCCCCTGCACAGCTCAAACTGCAGGGCTGCACTCTTTCCCTCCTCTATCCGTGTATTGCCTTTAATACTATTTTATTCAGTTAAAAATACTTTCCCCTCACGTTTTCTAATCTCATTTTTTGTAAATCACAGCACTGAGTCGGGGCAGGAGTGAAGGCCTCCATATCTGGGCTTTGGACTGGGCTTTGGACTTCAAGACAAAGCCATTCCGCCTCCTCCTGCTCGCCGCCATCACCGCTTTGCCTTCCCGACCGCATCCCGACTAGTTCCCAAGGCAACCGGCGCAGCGCCCACGTCCGGTTTCGGGACCGCCTGGCCGCAGCCCAACCCCGCCCCCACGGCCGCGCTCCCCGCACCCAGCTCCCGCGCGAGGGAGGAGGACCGGGTTGCCAAGGAAACGGGAGGACGCCAGGCAGCCGCCCCCACCGCCTCCGCCCCTAGAAAGCCCGGCCGCCGCTAAAAGCTGCCTCGGGGGAGGAGGAGGAAGAGGGGCCGGTAGAGGGAAGGGAGAAGAGCGAGGAGAAGGAAAAGGAGCACAGGGACGGCCCCCGCACGATTGATGGGCTGCTCCTCCGCCCTGGACCAGTCCGCCTGCCCCGCCCCTCGGCCCCTTTAGCCCCTCGCAGGGGGAAAAGACTGACCCGAAAGGTAACGGCCCGGCTCGGCCCGGCCCTCCCCAACCCTGCCCCCGCCTGATCCTCCGAGAAAGTCGGGGCAGTAGCGGGGGGACCACCTCTCCTTGCGACTTCTACGATTCTGGAGGGAAATCGGGCCTGAAGCCTGGCAGCCTGGCCGCTCCCTCCTTCCGGCTGACCAGAGCCTCCGTATTTTTCTGCCTCAAAGAGACAGGTTTGGGGGGCTCTATGATCATTTATTTGCACCCTGGCAGCGGCCCCTCACGTACATAACTTCCCCGCAGACTACCCTTTTCTGCAGGTCCAGGAGAGGTATACGGATCACGGCCTTTCCAGCTCCTGAGTGCGAAATTATTGATATTGTTGAGAGCATCGAATTGCTTGTCCAGCCTGTGACATCCCGGCCCAGTCCCAAAGTTAACGAATTACACGTTGAGTCTCTCTTCTGGACTTGATGGTCAGTGTATGCCCGCCCAGCTCTTTCACGGTTACACAATAAAATGAAGAGTCACCGCCAAAGAGCTTTTCTCATAAGCCCTTTATAGCACAGCACCTCCCACCCCGCCCCCTGATTTCCTAAGCAAATTGGATGGAACCAATCTACCATCTACCCCGTCTTTTTCTTTGGTCACAGTATTCTCTGAGGAGTGCAGTGTTAGGAAGATTGAGCCCAAATCACTCATCTTTGTTGCTTATAACTCAAAATATTTTTATAAGTTAAGATTTAAAAACCCTTTAGACTTTATGTTTTGTTCAGATTTTCAAAGTTCTAAGATTTTTGAAAGCTAAACAAATTCTGTAATCTTTGTCATTACGTATTAATTAATTAATATTAATTGTGTAAAAGGATGAATAAGGTCTCCTGCAATGCTTCTTCCCAGCACCCAGTTATGGAAAGGGGGGTAATTTATAAACCTGATGGTCAAGTATAAATATAGCCATTTAGATTTTGGTTCAAAGGAACCCTCAGCCGAAAGAGGGGCTTACATTTACATTTTTCTTTATAACTGAACCAACAAAATATTCACTTTAACGACATTTCTAACATGAGAACACGGTAAGAAAACAGTGAAATCGCTTGATTGTTAATAAAATGAACTCCCTTCCAATCAATTCGTTTGACAAACGTAGCCATAGAACAGAAAGACAGCGCATATGATTGTTTTTTAGAGAACTGAAATACACTCTGCCATCAGATTTTGTTCTCCTTAGGGAAATTCGGTTTGAATTCATGGGAAGTGTACACTAGAGAGGAAGACATATGTCACAAAGTTCTTAGAATATTCCGCCCTAGAATTTTGAGGCCAAGATGAATCATGCTCACTTTTAGCAAAGCAGGACTTCCTTTCCCACATGCCTCCTCCTGCCTTCTCCTCTCCTGCCCCCTCTCCCTCATTTAACATGGCTTCTTACGTAGATTTCTAAAACACAAAATCGGCACATTATCGCCAGAGACTTAAAACAGAAGCGTGCATAACCATGAGTGGATAGTAAATTGAAAAGCAGTTCAAAGGTGAGAAACGGAAGAGAATGCTATTTTAGAAACATGCGCCCTGCCCACGTTTTATTATCACTCTCCTCCCCTCCACCTGTCTGTATTTGCTAAGAAAACAAATTTTTTTTTGGCTTCAAATGGCCATCTGGTTGAGGAAGGCCACAAAGCTGAGATCCACGAATTAAGCATGATCTCATGTGGATTTATTTCCATAGAGTTATTTCCGTTTCTTGTTCCTCCTGGTCCGTTTTTAAACCTGAAGTATAGTATGAAGTTCAAGTGACACTTGAGAATGTTTGCCTAAACTGTGGTGATCTACCTACTATGTCCTTGATCTGTCTCTAATAATCTGTTTCCTCGGGGCCTGGAGTATTTGTTTAATCCCACAAAGCACTGACGTGCTTAAGAGATTAAATGTGGCACCATGATGCTTCTAAATATTCATTTTACAGTAGAGTACAATAATAGAGAGTTTATGGGAGGGCAAAGAGACTTTTGCAGGCAATTTTAAAGTCCTTTATTTGTTCGGTGATTGTGAAGTCAGAGGTAACCTAGCAAGGAGTAATTCAATAGTGTTATTTCCTACCTATTTAGACAAAGTGACTTCATGCCTCTTGATTTAGAAGCCTCCTTAAAATTACACTACATTAAAGCCAGGATAGATTAGCTGGCTTTTCTATGTTAATTTTGTAACCAAAATGTGTCATCCAAGTGGACTCTGGGATGTGCTCCCTTAGTGACCATTAACATATTTTCATTACGAATCCTTATGTACTCTGCCTGATTAATATTCAGACAGGTTTTTCTTTCCAACAGTAGCAGCAGGGGTCCATCTTTCTGCCGGTTTTAACACCATCGTTTTCTGAAAAGCGTTAGCAGCAGGGGTCCATCTTTCTGCCGGTTTTAACACCATCGTTTTCTGAAAAGCGTGGGAACATAACTTTATTCTATGCAGGTACAAATTCACATGAAAAGTTAAAAGTGGTCTTTTAAAGTAGAGTTCCATAAATGACTATTAAAATGCTCAGAGACAAAATTTAGATTTTGTGTGTCATCTGTGGATCTACCTATCAGAATGTAGTTTTAGATTCTGACTCACAAAGACCAACCTTCTATAATTGAGAGAAAATATTCCCCAAGGGACCAGAACAAGTTCTTAGATGATACTGCTTGGGGCTCATGATAAACCTTTTAAGAGTTCATAGTGACCAGACCAGACATTGGGCCACCGTGAGTCAGGGGCAACCTGATTCTGCCGATATCTGCACAAACGGAAAACAAAAACAAACACAAACCGGAAAAGGGAAAGAAAGCTATAGAATGTAGTCACTTGAGGTCAGGGATGTTGTCTGTCTTATCCTGCTGTTTCCCCAGAACCTAGAGCAGCACCTCTCACGTGGCTGTCATTAAAAAGTATGTGTAGGAAAGAAGAACCAAGCTGGAGAGATCACGCTTCCTGATTTCAAACTTACATTACAGACCTACAGTAATCAAAACAGTATGATATTGGAAGAAAAACAGACACACAGATGACTGCAACAGAATAGAGAATCCGAAATAAACCTATGCATATATGGTCAATTAATTTATGACAAAGGAATCAAGAATATACAATGGGGAAAAGATAGCCTCTTCAATAAATGGTGTTGGGAAAACTGGACAGCCACATGTAAAAGAATGAAACTGGACCCCTATCTTACACTGTACACAAAAATCAACTCAAAATGGATTAAAGACTTAAACATAAGAGATAAAACCATAAAACTCCTGGAAGAACACTTAGGTAGTAAGTTCTTTGATATTGGTCCTGGCAATGATTTTTTAAATGTGACATCAAAAGCAAAGGCAACAAAAGCAAAAATCAACAAGTAGAACTACATCAAACTAAAAAGCTTCTGCACAGCAAAGAAAGCCATCAACAAAATGAAAAAGCAACCCACAGAATGGGAGAAAATATTTGCAAATCATATATCTAATAAGGGGTTAATATACAAAATATATAAAGAACTCAATAGTAAACAAACAACTCAATTTAAAAAATGGGCGGAAGATCTGGACAGACTTTTTCCCAAAGAAGATACATAGGTGGCCAACAGGTACATGAAAACGTGTTCAACATCACTAATCATCAGGGAAATGCAAATCAAAACCACGGTGAGCTATCACCTCACACTTACTCGAATGGCTTTTATCAAAACGATAAGAAATAACAAGTGATGGCGAGGTTGTGGAGAAAAGGAAACCCTTGTGCACTGTTGGTGGGAATGTAAATTGGTGCAGCCATTTCGGAAAACAGTATGGAGTTTCTTCCAAAAAATTAAAAATAGAATTACATGTGATACAGCAGTTTCACTCCAGGGTATTTACCCAAAGGAAATGAAAACATTCACTAACTCAAAAAGATATATGCACCCCTATATTCACTGCAGCATTATTTACAATAGCCAAGACATGGAAGCAACTGATGAACGTATAAAGAAAACGTGGTGTGTATCTATAGTGGAATATTATTCATCTATTAAAAAAAGAAGGAAATCTTGGCATTTGTGACAACATGATAGAACTTGAGGGCTATGTGAAATAAGTCAGAGAAAGACAAAATACCATATGATCTCACTCATATGTGGAATCTAACAAAACACCGAACTCATAGATACAGAGAACATAAAGAGAACATACAGAGAACATAAAGAGAACATACAGAGAACAGATTGGTGGCTGCCAGAGGCATGGAGTAGGAAGTGGGTGAAATGGCTGAAGGAAGCTAAAAATTACAAACTTCTAGTTATAAAATAAATAAGTACCGAGGATGTAATGTACATCATGGTAACTATAGTCAATAATAATGTATATGTCAAAATTGTTAAGAGAATAGATCTTAAAAGTTCTCATCACAAGAAGAAAAAAATTGTAATTATGTGGCTGACGGATGTTAACTAGACATACTGTGGTGATCCTTTTGCAATACATGCAAATATCGTTGTACACTTGTAACTGATATATTGTTATATGTCAGTTATATCTCAGTAAAAAAAATATGTAGAAATAGGACTTCCCTGGTGGCGCAGTGGTTGAGAGTCCACCTGCCGATGCAAGGGACACGGGTTCGTGCCCCGGTCCGGGAAGATCCCACGTGCCGCGGAGCGGCTGGGCCCGTGAGCCATGGCCGCTGAGCCTGCGCATCTGGAGCCTGTGCTCCGCAACGGGAGAGGACACGGCAGTGAGAGGCCCGCGTACCACAAAAAAAAAAAAAAAAAAAAAAATGTAGAAATAAATGAAAGAGCTTCACTGGACAATAAGCAGGAATAGCGTGGGACCTTTGATGACCTTATAGATGAGGTCTAGTAGACTCACTATGAACGGTGCCATTTACTAACTCAATGTTTTGGTCATAAATTTAGACAACACCAGTCAGAGACAAACTTCTTGAAAGCATCGTTTCCACGTCCTTACCTCCCATTTACGCAACTCAATGCAATCTATCTTCAGCCCTGTCATGCCACTAAATGCTCTCACCAAGGTTACTAATAATATTCCCCTCCTTGAAGCTTGCACTTGGCAGCATCTATGAAACTGCACCCACCTGATTCTCAGTTTTCCTCCTGCCTCTCTGGCTTCTTTCCAGAGCTCCTCTTCCGCTACCTACCTGTCCTTAAGATCCAGTGGTCCTCAGAATTTTGTCCTGGGTCATCCTCCTTTCTTCAATAGCCATCCTGCCTTCAATTTCAGTTGTGACCAAAATGCCAGCAACGCCCAATTCTTTTCTTCTCTAATCAGCTCCAGAGCCCTACGTCTAACTGCTTACTTAACATCTCCATTTGCTGTCCCCCAGCCCCTTCAAAGTTCACACTACCTTCTCACAAACTTGCTCGTCCCTGCGAGTTTTCTGAAGGGAATGTTGGCATCGACCAGCCAGCTGCCCAAGCCGGTAACCTGGGCCTCCATCTCCCATCTCATTCGTATTGTCAACAATTCCTGATGATTCCCTGCCCTGAGTATCCCTTGATTCCATCATGATTAGAGCGTGGGCACTGGCATGAGACTCTCTGGGTTCAAACCCCAACACTTGCACCTACCAGTTCTGTAACCTTAGGCAAGTTACTTAATCCCTTTGTGCCTCAGGTTCCTCATCTGCAAAACAGAGATATAATTCTTCTTTTTTTATTTTATTTTAAAAATTTTTGGCTGTGTTGGGTCTTCCTTGCTGTGCGCAGGCCTTCTCTAGTTGCGGCGAGCGGGGCTACTCCTCGTTGTGGTGCGCGGGCTTCTCATTGCAGTGGCTTCTCTTGTTGCGGAGCGCGGGCTCTAGGTGCACGGGCTCCAGTAGTTATGGCACACAGGCTTCAGTAGTTGTGGCTCACAGGATCTAGAAAGCAGGCTCAGTAGTTGTGGTATGCGGGCTTAGCTGCTCTGCGGCATGTGGGATCTTCCTGGACCGGGGCTCGAACCGGTGTCCCCTGCATTGGCAGGCGGATTCTTAACCACTGCACCACCAGGGAAGTCCCTAGAGATATAATTCTTGCCTCAGTGTGGCTGTGAAGATTGCTTGAGCTAATATGTGTAAATGTTTAGACCAGTACATAGCACTTCCAGAGGCTCAATACCTCCCCCTCCCTCCCTCCAGTGTTGAGACCCAAGTCTGGGCACCACCTTATCGGGATTAGTCTAACATATCCCCAGTGGCCCATCCACTTCCCTTCATCCTCCGCCGCCCCCGCGCTCCATCCAGTCTCTATACTACAGCTGGAGGGACCTCTTTTTTTTTTGGCCACGCCCTGCAGCTTGTGGGATCTTAGTTCCCCGACCAGGGACTGAACCCGGGCCCTTGGCAGTGAGAACCTGGAGTCCTAATCACTGGACCGCCAGGGAATTCCCTGGAGGGACCTTTAAACATGTAAATCTAATCATGTCCTCCCCCGATTGGAACCTGCCAGTGGCTTTACATGACTCTTTGAATCACGACCTCCAAGGCCCCTCATGAGCCAGCCCCTGCCTATCCTACAGCCCTTCTGTTACTGTTCTCTCCTCTCTCTGCTCCAGCCGTACCAGCCCCTGAAGCCCTGAAGCCTCTGTACCTGCTGTCCTTTCTGTCCCAGATCCTCTCTGTTCCACTTCTGGCCCAGCTCACTCCTTAGCAAACCCAGTGTCATTTCCTAAGGAAAACCTTGCCTCCCCCTCCCCCAATGACACTTTCTCAGAGAACCCCATATTTCTGCTCCATCGCACTTATCACCATCAGGGTCCACTTGTCAATGTTCAAAGACTTGGGATTTGAACCCAGAGAGTCTCACGCTAGTACCCATGCTCTGATCATGATGGATTCCAGGGATACTCAGGGGAGAAAATCATCAGGACTTGGTTTTTATATGGATGGGGCAGGAGAAGGAAGTGTGAAGAAAACTGCCCAGGTTACTGGCCGGGCAGCCGGCTGGTTGATGCCAACATTTCCTTCAGAAAACTTGGAAGGAGGAGCAAGTATGTGAGAAAGTCATGTGGAGTCTGAAGGGGTTGGGGGACAGCAACATTCATTGCCGTTCTTCCAGGCTAGATGGTAGCAACACAAAGGCCGGGGCCATGTCATCTTGCCGACTGCCGTACCCCAGAGCCCAGCAGAGTGTCTGAGTTGGAATAGGGGTGTGATCATTTGTTGAGTCAATGAATTTAAGTCACCAGGGGCTCAGAGCTTTGATCATTGCTGAGTTAGCTAGGTTCTTGGGTTTTCTCTTCTGTCGTGTGGTAGAACTGCTTCTGAATCAGGTGTCTGCCAGTCTAACTCCCTATGACTAACCAGAACAGGCTCACTGAAGCCAGCCCATGAAAGTGGCTGCATTACTTATGTCTGGAACAAGACGGCCGTAAAGGCATCGACACCCATACAAAGAGTCCTTTCAGTCTGAAAGGAGCATCTGTGCCTTTCCAACAATGGATATTAGATTAATAAGAGAATAAAAGCAATTATACTAAGAGAAATCCAAATATGGCAAAGCAACAAAGGATGATATCACAGCACATTTATTTATCTTTTATATGCAGGTCACGGATGAAGAATCATGTTGCACGAAGCAAAGGACAGGCAGAAGTTCGTCAGTGATGTTCAATATCTGCGGGACATGCAGCATAAGGCGGGCCCAGAATATCAGGTAATGGCAGGAAGTGGGAGTATCTTCTACTTTCACTTACGGTATTCGGAGAGAACTCAGGCTACAGTATCAGTATATGATAAGCAGTGATAGCTTTCTAAAATCCAAAACCCACACTGACTAGCTGTGTGACCTTGAAAAGCTACTTTACCTCTCTGAGTCTCAGTTTCCTCATCTGTACAATGGGGATAATAGTCTCCACCTGATAATATCGTCATGGAAATAACATTTTTCAACTAGTTAGCACAGAGCTTGGCACACAAACGTTATTAACCAATGACATGGGGCTTAACCTGGATAAACCAGCCACCAAGAAAAAAGACATTAAGGAGTTAACCGGGTTACCCTACCATTTATAAAATAACACGCCCTTCCTGTTGTCCTCCGGCCAGAAGAAAGGTGGTTAGCGCATTCTACAATAAGCTAACTCTTCGTCACCCTAGCTACAGTGTTTACAGGCAAAACCAAAACAGACAGGGAGCCTGAGGAGTCATGATGTAATTACCCAGAGCTGGCATAGGACAAACTTGCCAGGCTGGGTTGTGGGATTCTGGGAGCAGTTAGAAAGTGTCACTCAGCCCGCTGGCCGGAGGTCAGCCCTCGCCAATCAAGGAGGCAGGTCCTCAGCCTCAACTGAGGATCGAAAAGCGCTCCTTCCCTAAGGAAAATACAGGCCTGCCGTCATCAGGTTTTCCTCCTTCTTAGCAATCTCAAATATAACTGAACCTCCCGGGGCACCAAGGAAACCAGAGCGATCTCAGTAACCTGATTTCACCTGTGTAGCACAGCTTAGCTCTGAGCCTGGAAATGGAGCCAGCAACTTCCTCCTACACTTGCCAGTCCACCTCCAAGGCTGTAAAGTTGAGGGAGTCTCTACAAACTAAATAAGAACGTAAACATCTAAACGGGTCACACTGGGGGACCCTCTCCTCTCCACAAAGATGCCTCTGCCACACAGCCCAGGTTTGGAAATACTTGTCTGAAATTGTCTCTAGAACAGGCACGTAAGAAAATCAATCTTATTATTTGATGGTCTCTGCTGAAGAAAACCGCACAACTGCATGGCTTGGAGCCACTGCAGCTTTATTTTCTAACTTCATCTGGGCTTTCAACACTGTCCTTGTTAATAAGGACACTTTCAACACCGTCCTTATAAGTAATAATATTTATTAAATGCCTACTATGTCCTGAACAAAGTCCCTGCTCTCCCGGAGTTCTTATTCTAGGATTGAGAAACAAACTACACACACAAAGTAAAGTAAATATGTAAGACAATATAATGTATATGATAAATATAATGAGGCCTATAAAAGCAGAGGCAGTAGGGCTGGGGAAGCCTCTTTGACGAAGTAGCATTTGGTCGTGGAGGTAAATGATGGGAAAGCGCCTACCAGAGCGTCCCGAGCAGAAAGAAAGCAAGCGCAGGGGCCCTGAGGCGGGAACTAACTTGGAGCGCTGGAGGAAACAAACGAAGGCCAGAGCGGCTGGAACACCAAGGGAGAATGCGGACGAGGTGGCTAGGACCAGATGGTGTGGAGTCTCTCAGGACAAAGCTTGGTATTTGGAGTTCATTCTTAGCCCAGTGAGAGTTACTGAATGATTTTAAGCAGGGCAGTGGTATCACCTGCTTTACCTTTTTTTTTTTTTTTTTTTTTTTAAGATCACTGTGGCTGCTGTGTGGGTAAACAACTGAAAGGGGCAAGAGAAGCAGCAGAAAAACTTGTAAGGAACCTGATAGAAATTTAGGAGAGACCAGCGTGGTGGGAGCAGGGGTGGCGAGAAGTAGCCCGAACCAGGATATAGAAGCAGCGCAGACATCTTGCTGATGGACGGGGAGGCGGAGTGAGGGAAAGAGAGGAATAGAGGATGACTCACTTCAACATGTTTTCTTGTCCATTAGCTCCCTCCGTTATCACAGTTTAAACTTTACTTTTTTCAAACCTCCCGTCCCCATACTTTCAACAAGGACCGTCTCTTCCTGTTTTACATACACGTGTAACCAAACAGAGAATCTGAGGCCGTCAGGTGGGGAGCCACTCAGCTCTTCCCCTTCTATCCCAGGCTGCATGCCCGTCCAGCCCTCAAGTCTCGATGGGTGAAGGACAGTCTCCCTCCTGGTGCCGGACCTGAGATCTTGGTCCGTGCCCCTCTGTCTCCAGCCCCTCTCCATCCATGGACCTCTCTGCTGCATCCTTGGAATTTCTCTTCTTCTTACTGGCTCAGCCCACAAACATGCTCAACTCTCTCTCATACTGAGAACAAAAGAACAAAGCCGTCTGTGGACAATGTGTCCTTTTCTAGCCACAGCCCTGGCACTTCCCAGTCTCCAGATGTCCCCAAACAGTCAGCTACACTTCTGTCTCCACTCCGCCCCGCCATCCCATTCATGGCCTCACCTGCTGCAGCCTGGCGGTCTCCTCACCTCCCCTGAAACGGTGCTCGCCGAGGTCAGTAGCGAAATCAGCAGACGCCTTTGTAGTCTTTGTTTTCTGAAGCTTTACCTGCATTTGGCGCCATTACTCTTTCCCTCTCGCAACATTACTTCTCTGGCTTTCTGACATCGCACTCTCCTGGTTTTCCTCCTGTTTCACTCACATTCCTCTCCCTGCCCCTCACAGGTTAATTCCCCGAGCTTTCCATCAGCCCGATTTTCTCCTAATTCACAACGCCTGTGGCCCATCTCATCCCCTCCTATGTTTGTAACCACCACTCATACACTGATGACTTGTAATCCTGTGTCTTCTCAAAGTGTCAGAATCCCATGCACACCTGCCTGCTGGATGGTTCCATCTGGGTGTCACACGGGCACATTGAATTCAGTGTGTCCACAGTTGGACTCCATGTGTCCATCCCCTGCCATCCTCTTCTGTAGCCCCTCTCTGAAGACAGTGACGCAAGCCTTCCCTGACTCCTTCCTCGCCCTCACCACCCATATCCCCCAGCTACCAAGTCCTGCTGAGTTTACCTCAAACCTCATGAGCTTGTGCCTCCCTTCTCATCCTATGGCCATCGCCCTGGTTGCAACGTCCATAGTTTAGCTCCAAGACTATTACAATGTCCTCATAACTGGCCTCCCGGCCTCCAGCCTTGCCACCTTTCAGACTGAAATTTATGTAAAATGCAAACTATGTAATTCGGTTGTTTCCTCTCACGTAGAGGTGTGTCCCAGACCCAAGAACCACAGCAAGACCAGTCCAATCCTCGACCACTTCTCTAACCTCCTCTTCCCTCTTCCCTACTCTCTCGACAAGGGTGGTGAAGACCATAGTTGTTTGTTTTAATATTTATTTATTTGTTTGCACTGGGTCTTAGTTGCGGCAGCCAGGCTCCTTTAGCTGCAGCTTACAGGCTCCTTTAGTTGTGGCTCACCAGCTCCTTAGTTGTGGCATGCGAACTCTTAGTTGTGGCATGCGGGATCTAGTTCCCTGACCAGGGATCAAACCCAGGCTCCCCTGCATTGGGAGCATGGAATCTTAACCACTGCGCCACCAGGGAAGTCCTAAGACCATAGTTTTAACTTAGAACTAAAGGGAACCTCTGTATTCCCAAAGCACCCTCTTTAAAAAACAAAAACAAAAACCCCTTATTGAGGTATAATTTACATAGCATAAAATTCACCTGTTTTAAGTTTAAATTGACCAAATTTGCCATCATTGCCATCAGCTGATTTTAGAACGTTTCCATCAGTCCAATACCAAAGCACCCTTTTCATACCTCTTTTTCATTGCTGATGAAATTGTATTGAAATTGTCTTTTGTGTGTTTTCCTATCAAACTGGACTGCAGCTTCCTAAGGGCAGGGACAGAGTCTCACTCTCCTCTGTGGAACCGAATGCCTTGTCATTGATGAAAGCCAGCGTTACCGAACTTGACCACCAACTCTTTATCAGACATAGATCCAGCTGACTTGTAACTAATCCTCAAAGTTAAATCCACCTTCACTGAGCATTTTCAAAACCACTCACCACAAGGTCTGCAAAGATAAATATGGTTGTCTTTCATATGTTCTGAGGATTGTCGAATTAAGTATATAGAAACCCACAGAAACGATTACTTTGACGGGAACAGCAATGAGTTATATTATTGACTCTGTCCCTTGCCTTGTTCCAGAAAAGATTTAAAGTTGGGGTTTAAGAATTGCATGGCTTTAATGACCCCTCAGTTACTTGGTCCATATACGACCTTTGTGTATTTAGATTATTTACTAAGGTAGAGTTTGCACTGAATGGATATTGAAACCTTGGGCCATTGATGAGCTTGGCCGGTTACTCGTGGACATCCCAGCTTTCACGAGCAGCCCAGCGATGTGCAAGGGATTCCCTGTTTCAGGGTGTACAAATAGTGTAAGACCTACTGACCAGATGTGACTCCCAAATCATAGACATTTGCCACACATGCCTTCCTGAGATGGACTTGCCTTTAATGAACTGACTCAGATCGAGGCCCTTAGAAACCTCCTGTATACACTATTCCTGCTATAGCCTAAAATATGGGTTGGTAGGTACCAAATTAGCAGTGACTTTATAGGTCTGTCTGCTAGTGGCAGGAGAGGAAGGTTAAACCCACCCTGAATTATTTTGATGCTACTCCTTTCAGGGGTTGGGTGGGACCCGTTTGAAAAAAACGAGGAGATAATTTGGCATATTACATGCTATTTCAGAATCGGGTGACTAGTACATAATTATACGACATCTCAGAATTTGGCTCTATGTCTTCAAGGGTGTTCATGCTGCGTAGCTTTCTTCCCCCTTCTTTCCGTCAAATGTGTTTATGTAACTCGTGGCGAAATTTAGCCATTAATGTCCACTGAAAGCTAGAGAGAAAGATTACACTTGGAGTTCCAGGATGATTTTCTAGACTACCACATGTGTTCAAGTGGGTTTTATTTCATGTCGCTTATTCATTCTGATTCTTCCAAGTGCAGATCAAACAACTAATATGATGATATAAACTTGTTCAAGGACGTGATGGGTGACTATACCAGGTGGCGAGGGTTTGGGGACTGTCCACTCAGGGGGTTGAGGGAATGGAGATAATTCAACTTTCCCTCCCGTA
Organism: Neophocaena asiaeorientalis asiaeorientalis; assembly: GCF_003031525.2. NCBI lineage: Eukaryota > Metazoa > Chordata > Mammalia > Artiodactyla > Phocoenidae > Neophocaena > Neophocaena asiaeorientalis. The sequence continues at coordinate 15,329,070 of NW_020174923.1, forward strand.
GGAGTCATGGGGAGGGACACGTGACATGTGTGTTTCTCTGCTCTTCACAGAAGAGAAAAATAAACTCAGGGGGATATCATGGCAAACTCTTTACACCTTTGATTTCTTAAAACCTCTTAAAACTAATGAACTTCGATAACGCCCCCAGTGACAATTAAAACCCCAAACTCTGAGACGTGTTGGATCGTAAAAACAACAACAACAAAAGAAGCGACTGAAGGCAGGTCCTACTTCCCAAAACACTCACAGGGTTCAAGTAACAATAACCTTGACAGAGGCCACTGCTGATGAAGAGGTAGAGTTGGGTCATAGTTACGATGTGGGTTTATTTTTTTAATCTTTATTGGAGTATATTTGCTTCACAATACTGTGTTAGTTTCTCTCATACACCAAAGTGGATCAGCCATATGCGTACATATGTCCCCATATCCCCTCCCTCTTGAGCCTCCCTCCCACCCTCCCTATCCCACCCCTCTAGGTCATCACAAAGCACAGAGCTGATCTCCCTGTGCTACGCTGCTGTTTCCCATTAGCTGACTATTTTACGTTCGGTAGTGTATATATGTCGATGCTACAATGCTTTTTAGGCCAGAACCATGAGGCTGGGAAGTGTCCCTGTGGTGCATGGCTTCTTAAGGTACCAGGAGCCCGGATGATGACTAAAAGAATGGGGCTGGTAATAAAGGGAACAAAAGAAACTTTGAGCATCGCTGTGGGTTCAGAAAGCTGTAATTCTGAAGAAAAAGCAGTTTGCAGAGCTCCCTCAGTTGGCTTCCTGGGGGAACGGGCAGTCTTAGGAAACAGACCTCTACGTCCAGGGGAGAAAAACAAGGATGAACTTCAGGACCTGCAGGCCTTCGGGCCTTCAGAAAAACAAGGATGAACTTCAAGTCTTTTTCTTCCACAACCAAGATCAGAATCGCATTATTTAGCAAAGGCTGAGTTTAGAAAAAGGAGTAAACCAAGAAATGGGATTGGAAACAACCGCTAGAGCCTGATGGTGGTGGTGGTGGTGATGATGATGGTCATGATGATGAGTTTTATTGAACGCTCACCGCGAGCCGGTCACTCTGCTAGGCGTCTTACCAACAGAGCCTCATGCTCTCCCGGCAATCTTGCAGCACAGAGGCATCTCCCTCTCGCAGATGAGGGAAGCAAGAATCCATGGAGTTAGTCAGCCTGCCCAAGGTCACAATGCTAGAAAGTGGCAGAGCTGTGGTTTGTCGTGTTTACCTGTACTGAGTTACGGTGAGTCACAAAACCCGTGTCACCCCCCACAGGCACAGATGCACATTCTGCGTCCTGCCCTACAGTGGTGGCTTCTGCACAGAAGGCAGCCTGACCGCGAGCACTGCAGTCAGAGGGACGGGCTTGGGGGGCGAGGGGGCGCAACGCGAAAGGAGGAAGCCCCGATTCTCCGCAGAAATAAGAAAGAAGAAGTTACTTGAAGCCTCCCGTTTCAAGACTCGGCCAGTTTTGTCACATGAACAGAAACTTATTTATAGCAATCTAGCTCCAGACACGTGAAATTGAAAGGGAAATAAAGTTCCAGAGTAAGGGGAGCCCCTGGTGATGATGAATTACAAATCTGTTCCTTCTCCCCTTCCTGTGGATTTCAGGCGCCTCTGCCCCTGTCCCTTCAGGACCCTCCAAGCAGAAACAAAACCAGCATCAAAAACACCAAAAACATCATTCACTTTACAAATAACAAGAAAACCAGCCCCTGACGGGGGTGCGGGGGGAGGGATGGCTAGGTTCTTGCTGTTTCTAGGACTGGAAGTCCGAACTTGGCTCTGTCCCCGTGTTCCTTCTCAGCGAAGCAATAACTTGGAGAGGGCTAACGTTTGATTTACACGGAAAGATTGCTTGGCTGTTTCAAGATAAAAATGAGGAAGTACCTACCTTGCCACTGGTTTCTTCTCCTGGTCCTCTGTGAGAGGAAGGATAAGGAATCAGAGGGGAAAAACATTTTTTTTTTCAACGTTGCAAACCATTCTATTCCTCCTCCCCTTTTGGTAAAGAAATACTTAAGTTGCATGCATTCTTGGAGAGAAGTTTCAAAAAACACTCCGCCCACAGGAATTCTGTTCATCCCACCAAGTCTGCCTCGGTCCTGCGTGCAATAGCTAACACAGGCTCCTCCACTTTCAGCCCATCAGCATTTTCTTCTTGTGCCTTTAATACAAGTGGGTTAGGATAACAGAGACATCTGTGGCTCCAGGAAACAATACTCTACTCCAGGCCAGAGCTCCCCCCTCAACAGGGAGCGCCAATCTGAAGTCATCGTAAAGGAATAAGAAAAAAGAGGCCCATATTTAGTTGAACTCCATTAAACTCTCCAGCTGGCTCTCTTTAGTTTTACCTTGGTTTATTCTATTATTTGGTGTCTGTTTGTGTAACCGATTTATTATAGTTACTACTATTCAGCATTGGGCGGTGGGGGGGACTTCTTACTTATTAAAACAAACACTATCCAGGATTATTAAAATGGGTTGCTGTCTATACGGCATCGTTTTTGAAAATAAACCCAAGGGGAAAAAGAACCCCACCATTTTGGGGTGCTCTCCCTTTCCAAGCAAGGCGGGGTGAAACAGCACCTTTCTCTTGGGAATCCAGGATTCCACTAGCTGTGGGTAACTGATTCACTGTTCCCAAGTCCAAGTGGTAAATGTTTTATTAATATCAGGTCATTTCTACTCTTAACCTTGTAGCAGAATATTGGCTTTCTCCTTGGCCGTGAAATTCTGGCAAGTCCTTCTACATCAAGGAAGGAGATGCATTTTCTAACAGAGGGGAAAAGATGGAGAAGGAGTCTTTCCTTTCTCAACACAGGCAGGAAGAGGGAGATGGAGGGCCTAGTTGAGAACAATAGTGTCCATCTTTACACTGTACTTCTTTACAGTGGGTAATTTGGCCCTGGTAGGACAAAGGTGAGTTCAGTCGTTGGATCTATAGAAATGCTGCAAGAAGTTTTGCTATTTTGGAGTATTTGAAATATCAGTTGAAAGGGAATTAAGCCAGGGACTTCCCTGGTGGCACAGTGGATAGGACTCCGCACTCCCAATGCAGGGGGCTCGGGTTCGATCCCTGGTCAGGGAACTAGATCCCACGTGCATGCCACAACTAAGAGTTCACATGCCACAACTAAGAAGCCAGTGAGCTGCAACTAAGGAGCCATAACTAAGACCCAGTGCAACCAAATAAATACATAAATATTAAAAAAAAAAAAGAAAGAAAGTGAATTAAGCCAGATAGAGAAAGACAAATAGCATGATATCACTGATATGTGGAATCTAAAAAAAGATACCAATAAACTTATCTACAAAACAGAAATAGACCCACAGACATAGAAAACAAACTTATGGTTATCAAAGGGGAAAGGGGGGAGGGATAAATTAGGAGTTTGGGATTAACATATACACACAACTATATATAAAATAGATAACCAACAAGGACCTACTATATAGCTCAGGGGACTATATTCAATATTTTGTAATAACCTATATGGGCAAAGAATCTGAAAAAGAATATGTATATACATGCACACATATATATGTATGTATAACTGAATTACTTTGCTGTACACCTGAAACTAACACAACATTGTAAATCAACTATACTTCAATTTAAAAAAGAGAGAAAGAGAACAGAAAGAGAAGTAAACGCAGTGTATTGGGTACTTCCTTAAGACGGCAATTGTTGGGTAAGTACTTAACAAAATGCCTCTTAGTATGTCTGTTGTTTGAACTTATTAAGGCAGTGACTAATATTTTTTGACCTGACATTTTGGGCAAATGGAGGAGGGAGTGATGCCTGGGGGAGTGTCTCCACACCTGGTGACAGGTATTGATGAACACTTAGAGATGGACGCCTGTGTTGCATGTTTCTCACAACAGGAATTAAGTATAAAGTTATCAAAGCTAGCTGTGGACCTAAACCAAAGAAGCATCTTTTTTTTTGTTCTGCAGGCTTGCCTGAGACGACAGGAATACAGAAGAGACCCAAATGGGAAGAAACGAGATCCATTTTGGGGACAAGAGACAAATTTTGAGAGATCCCGGTTTTCAAGTGGGTCACCTTCCAAACAGGTACTTAGAATGCTGGGAGACGCTCTTTTGCTGCGGGGTGTGTGTGTGTCTGTGTGTGTGTGTATAACTGACTTAGGAAAAAGCCAGCCCCAAAAGGAGATGCTGAAGAATCTTAAAGGGCAGGGTAGGGAGAGGCAGGGGCAGGAGCTCTCGCCCTGGGTGCCACCCCTGCCCCTCCTCTGCTGTGTGACCTTCCCCCTTCACCCTGGTTGGGCCTCACTCTTCTCTCCTGTAGACCAATGGAGATGGTCTCTGAGGTACCACCCAAATCAGCAATGCTGCAATTCTTTGATTTTAAGAGTCGGAAGCACCGGGCCTTCTAAAGCACTGCATCATAATATACCGATATACCTATATCTATGCCTACTTGATCTGTCTACATTAATATAGACATATATATATATATATATATATATATATATATATATATATGTAGGCTTATAGTCTTACCCATTGCATGGCTTAGTATAGTTGTTATTTCAAATAGAGTAAAATGCAGTAATAACTGCATCAGGTAATAACTAGAAATTGTTCAAATATTTTTGTCTGGATGATAGCAGTAAATAGTAAGATCAGTAAAAGATGATAACAACAGGGAAATGATGATTATAGTAGAGTAGTTACCATTACCTGAGTGATTGCAATGTTCCAGTACCGTGCTAGGCGCTTTATACCTATTCACTTATTTAATTCTCATAAATCTCTCTATATTTGCCTCATTTTACAGATGAGAAAACTGAGCCCTAGAAAAGTTAAGAAACTTTACTTAAGATTTCACAGCCAGTACGTGGTGGAGTAGAGTTTTCTTTCTAGGCAGTCTGACCCCTGAGAGGGTGCTCCGAACCCCTGAGCTATATGATCATATTTCATGTTTAAGATCTTGTCTGTGTAAGAGTTTTACTTCTCCTATGCAAGCACTGAATACCGCAAGCTGCGTTCAACAATGGTTGTTAGTATGGCAAATTAAGACGAGTAATATGCCTTTTATGAATTCTTATTTAATGTTTTATGCCTGAAATATACTCTAGAGGACGGACTCTCTTTTCTATCACTGGTGTGGATCCTCAAGATAGATCCTGGATACCTGATATCAATCAAGTTCTTGTTGGGGTTTCTTCTTTAATCGAGGATGTTCACATGGTGGTTATTTCATGTTCGAAGGACACCTTAAAAACATCAGTGATTGATGTTTATGGATGTATCCCTGGGAGAGATCTATATTCCCTATTAAGGAACATAAAATCACACAATAAAATATTCCACCTAAAGCCTGAAGGTGAAAGAGACTATCTCACAATGTCGGCAGCGCTGAGAAGAACACATTGCCTGCATCTTTTCATGTTAGCCAAGGACTAAATATAATGCCTGCTGCTGATTAAACTTAGGGAGTGCGATTAATCCAAAACTTAAATCTAGTTTGGCTCGAACAACACATTTTTAGCATTAAGATAAATTCTCACAGTTTTGCACTTAGAAACAAAAATCAAGGACAGATGAAAAAAATGTAATTTCAGTCAAACAGTAGCATGAAGCCATATTCCTAGTTTGGAATTACTAAACAGATGGGCAGCTGGGTTCTTCTGTTTTCATGCAAAGACTCATATGCAGAGTCCTGGCCATTTCGCATGGCAACACTCATGCATTTGGGATATTCTAGAACTTGAAGGTTCACGCTCCTCTCCACAAACTGTGTTTAGGGGACAAACTGGTGACAGATTCCTGTAGTTCCCTTCTTCATGCTACACAAATTACTCATTCTTTAAGGCATCATTGCAAAACACTCAGACCACATCTGAAAAAGGATGCAGCTGTACATATAAAAGTAATTATGAAATAAAGACAAAAATATGTGGTAAAGTGCATAAAACTGGCAATTTCTAAAGCACGCGAACAGGATTTTTCATGTTTGCTTTATGTCACCGCACCTCAGTTTGTCGGAGAACTTGGAACAACATTACTTGATACTCTCGATTTTTTCCAGATGATGCTATCCCAAGGGTTTGGGTACTGACTGTACAAGTAACTTCCAAGTTGCACCTTCTCTATCAGGAAGAGTGACAAGATTCGAATTTTCCACAGTGAATTTCACCTCTGCTTTGCTCCCTGTATTACAGATATTCTTTGGGGGATACTGGAGGATTTTGCCTCTGGATACAAAAGTGCAGGAAGGTCAGGGTGAGGGGAAGTGTCATGGAACGCATGCTTGTCAACAGCCATCAGGACTGTGTGTTTATAATCCCAATCCCTCCTCACTCAATCCTTCGACTTTTGCCTGGTACAAGTGAAGCCAGAGAGCCCTTATGACATTCAAACCAGAGCCCAGAAATCTTTAACTCCCACAATCATGGGCTAGTTTGAAGATTTCTCCTCCCAGGTTTGGACCCCCACCCAAATTCTGTGAAAATCTGGTTGTTCTTAAACCTTCATAATCTGGGGCTGCCCTGCTCTGTATCAAATCCTGAGGGAATGCAGAATTTATGAAACCTCTTTCTACAGGGTCCCCAAGGCCAGGGAGATCCTAGAGCTAGTTTCCCAGGATAAGAATGCTGGCACCAGGACTTCCCTGGTGGTCCAGTGATTAAGACTCTGTGCTCCCAATGCAGGGGGCCCGGGTTCGATCTCTGGCCAGGGAACTAGATCCCACATGCATGCTGCAACTAAGAGCCCGCATGCCACAACTAGGACCCGGCACAACCAAATAAATAAATAAATATTAAAAAAAAAAAAAAAAAAAAAAAGAATGCTAGCACCTCCCAAAGGAGAACCCAGGCCGGACTGATGCAATTTCCAGAGCTTAGTGTATGGAATGTCACATCAGGCACTAGAGCTGCAAAAGATCCTCGGTCAATCAGAAAGTGGCAGGAGAAAGATAGAGTCCAATGAGACAGTGTAAACCCAACCCAAGCCCTCTTACCTAGGGAACATTTCCCTGAGTATTTTCCTTCTAGACATTGCTGTGGCTGAAAACTCAAAAGAACATTTTATCCCTGGTTTGAGAAGGCAAGTTCATTCCCTGGTTGAGTGGGCTGTGTGACAGTGGATTGCTTAATCCACGGAAATCTTTCCACTGTACAATCACGACGCGAAGCGTGCTACCACCAAATTTCGACCCTTGTATTGCAACTTCCATCACTTGTCCATTCCTTAACCCAGTCTTAAACCATCACAATGCTGATGGGCCTGGAAAAAGTGAGGCATTTACCATCAAGTAATAGATCCAGTATCAAGATGCCATTTCTAAACACCTGCCTGGGGGTGGGCAGATCCCCAGATAAATGCACAGTTAACATGGCAGCCCCTCCCTTATGGCACAACCTCTTCACTCCGACCCGTGGCTTTAACCGTTGGTTATGCAGAGATTGTGTTCAACCTAACACCAAGATAAAGCAATCACTACCAAGCCTGTGCTGAGGGGTTCTTTAAAGCATCACCTCCTAGAAAAGGGAACCCTCCTATATACGTTGTTGGTGGGAATGTGAGTTGGTGCAGCCACTATGCAGAACACTATGGATGTTCCTCATAAAACTAAAAAGAGAATAACCATATGATCCAGCAATCCCACTCCTGGGCATATATCCAGACGAAACTATAATTCAGGAAGATACACGCACCCCTATGTCCATAGCAGCACTATTCACAATAGCCAAGACAGGGAAACCACCTAAATGTCCATCGACAGAGGAATGGATAAAGAGGACATGATACGTATATACAATGGACTATTACTCAGCCATAAAAAAGAATGAAATAATGCCATTTACAGCAAGATGGATGCAACTAGAGATTATCATAGAAGGGAAGTAAGTCAGAAAGAGAAAGACAAACACCATATGATAGCACTTATACGTGGAATCTAAAATATGACACAAATGAACTGAAATAGAAACAGACTCAGGGACATAAAGAACAGACTTGTGGTTACCAAGGGGGAGGGGCTTGGGGGAGGGATGGAGTGGGAGGTTGGGGTTAGCTGATGTAAGCTTTTATAAATAGAACGGATATACACACTGCTACATTTTAAATGGATAACCAACAAGGACCTACTGTATAACACAGGACCTTCTGTATAACACAGGGACCTACTGTATAACCTACTGCTCAATATTATGTAACAACCTAAACGGGAAAAGGATTTGAGAAAGAATAGGTACATGTATATGTATAACTAAATCACTTTGCTGTACACCCGAAACTATCAATATAAAATAAAAAGTTAAAAAAAAATCATTAGTAAAAACATACACACAGAAAAAAACCCACAAAAGCACGCACACACACACACACACACACACACACAAAATAGAATGGATCAACAACAAGGTCTTACTGTATAGCACAGGGAACTATATTCAATATCATATGATATAACTGAATCACTTTGCTGTACAGAAGAAATTAATACAACATTGTAAATCAACTGTACTTCAAGTTGTAAAAATTACAAAAAATAATAATAAAGCAGCACCTCTTAAATACATTTAAGTTAGTTGTGTGACACAGTACAAAGAACACTTATCATCAAGGGTTCCCTCATTACAGTGTGAATTCGGACAAAGCACTTTACTTCTAAGTACTTCAATTTCTCGTCAAGGAGATCCTTATTATTATGCTATTATCTCATAGGATCATTGTGAGAACGTGTGAGATGCTCAAGTGTCATACTAACATTAGATTCGTTATAAGCTGCCTTGGTGTCCAGCTATGCTTGCAAATGATGCTCCAACATTTAGCGATAGAGGAGCAGCTCCTGAGGCTTCTAGAATACCTTCTTTCCTCTCAGCCCCATCTCAGGCCACACTTCTAAGAGCTAACCTAACGTAGCAACTTAATTTCACACCCTTTTCAAAGTTACCTACAACCCTGTGAGCTGTTTAATCAAATTAGAATTTAACAGGGAAATAAACAGCAGCTCTACAGAACCAACTACACCTTGGATGATTTAGTACATTAAAAAGCAAAGCAGTCTCTCAGCGTGAACAGGAAACAATGTCCCCGGTACACTGCTGGCCCAGAGGAGCCTGCTGTGGTGCCAGGGGCACCAGGATATTTTGACCTCTCAAAACTTCACAGAGGGGACTTCCCTGGTGGCGCAGTGGTTAAGAATCCACCTGCCAATACGGGGGACACGGGTTCGATCCCTGGTCTGGGAATAACCCTACATGTTGCGGAGCAACTAAGCCCATGCACCACAACTACAGAGCCCTGCGCTCTAGAGCCCACGAGCCACAACTACTGAAGCCCCTGAGCCTAGAGCCCACGCTCCGCAACAAGAGAAGCCAGCACAATGAGAAGCCCGTGCACTGCGACGAAGAGTAGCCCTCGCTCGCCGCAACTAGAGAAAGCCTGTGTGCAGCAATGAAGATCCAACGCAACCAAAATTACATAATAAAAATAAGTTCAAAAATAAAAATATTTTTAAAAAGAAATTGAATTTAAAAAAAAAAAAGACTTCACAGAGAAGGGCCAGGACCCCCAACTTCCCCAGAGAAAATGATGGAACTGATTAGCCCAGGACTTGGGGGACAGCAACCTTCAATGAAGAAAGTCATCATGGCCCCTTCTCATCTTCCAAGATCCTGCATCCTTGCTGGATGGGCCACTTCCAAGAGCACAAATCTCAAGGACTGAGGACATGTGGTCACTATATTTGGCAAAGAAGGTGGGCACCAGCCCTCAGTTTTTCAAGAGCACCGTTCGCTCCGATAATAGGAATAGGATTGTCATCCTTTCACCATCAGCAACCGAGCGGCTAAACGTTTAGATTCCAGGTCACCAGGACCCAGCGTTACACTGGAAGGAGGCGGCTAACCTGCCCCCAGCAGCAGCCGGCTCTGCCCCAGGCCTGGCTCAGCAAGATGGTTACATCCGTGAGATCGCCCGAACCTCCCAGAAGGCAAGGTGAGCTTAAGTGTGAAGGCAGTTACCCAACATAAACATCTTAATTGTTTTGTTCGTGATCATCCACACAAACGTTGGAGGTTGAAATGAAATATAAAGCTTCTTCAAGTAATCTGCAGTGGCTTAAAAAGTCAGAAAGTGCATTCCTACACGAGGGCAGCAAAAGCCTAAAACTGTGCTGTCCAATACAGCGGCCACTAGCCATGTGGGACTATTTAATTAAAATAACATTTTAAACGCAGTTCCGGGCTCAGGAGCCACATGTGGCCCATGGCTGCCATATAGGACATTTCCAACACTGAAGAAAATTCTATAGGACAGCACTGCTCCTGTTTATGGTCAAGTCCAAAAGATGAAACAAGACAAGATCCCACGGGCCAGCAAGGGGTTTTGTTTCCCAGAAACCGTCGTCACGTACTCCACGCTACAATGCTTTTGCCCACCGCAGCTCTTTGCAAACGTTTGCTCTCCGTGGCTGAGTCAGGTGTCCGCGAAGGCTGGCTCGCTTTGCATTTGGTGTTTTCCTCCAACTTGGGTATATTCGCATGTCTCCTTTCATTACCTGCCTCTCCAGCCTCTCCTGCCTGTGAAACCTGCAGCTTCTCCTCTTTCAAACCGCTCTTGGGGAGCTGTTTGTTCTCCCATTAATCTGTCAGTGTCAACCTACCAACACCCTTGATGGTGTCACGGAAGCAGCCAGCTTAGCACACGGCATATGCGTTCTGTGACTCACACTTAATTTTCTCTAACTTCTACCTGTCCATTGTCAGACTCCCCGTGGGCCGGGCCTCCCGTCGTTCTGGCCCCGGGCCTGCGTGAAAATGAGGCAGGTCACACACATACATGCTGGGTAGGAGGCTGTGAGTCATCCCTAACACCTGGCCAGGTGCGGTCACCGCCGCCCCCTCGACTCGAGCGCAGATTCCGTGCCCTCCAGGTGCACCTGAGTCACAGTGCAGCTCCACACCCAGCATCTCGAGCCCAACACGGATGTCAGGAGGCAGAAAGTGCAGCCCACGGTTTGTCGGGAATTTTCGTTGGAGTTTGTTTTCCATTTTAGTTGTTGGTCTGTCCTCCTTGGCCTGTCCCACCACCCCCTCAGACTCAAGAGGCTGAATCCATTGTCTTCTCCCCTCAGATTGGTTCCTCTTCCTGAATTCATTGCTGCCCAGGCCGGAATTCTGGAGATTATCTCAGACGCCTCCTTCTGTTGCCCCTTCTCAACTTCACGGCCGTCAGACACCAGAGTTAGACTGTCTTCCCTCCTCTCTCTTGAATCTGTCCACCAGCACCTTCCTTTGCAGGGCCCTGTCTTTTTTTTTTTGCCTGGATTATTGTAGGAGCCATTTTCCTGATCGTTTTGTCTTCACCTCACCCCTTCCGGCCAGTCTCCCAGGCAGCATTATGAGTGGATCCCTCTAGAAGCAAACTGGAACATGCCACTCCTCTATTAAAAGCTCTCTAGTGGTTCCCCATGTCTTTGGGATCAAGTTCAAACACCTTAGCAAAGTGTTTGATGGCTCTCAAGGCCCTGAATGGCCTGACCCTCAACTCTGAGGACACTTCCTCTGGGAATAGCTGCTCCTGGGGGTCAGGTGGCTTTGTTCTTGTCCCTCCTTTGTATTCCCCAGAATACCGTCTGGGCTCAAGCCCATCTTAGGATACGTTTTCCTGTCTGTCTCATCCTTAGGCTGGGAGCCACTCAGGCGCAGGCACTGGTTATTGCTCTTTTTTGATGGTTGGAATTTGCTTTAATAGACTTCAGCAAGAGGAAAAAAGAATAAATGAAGTAAATGTGCGAAAAATCATGCCAATTTTCGAATCTGAATGATGGGTATATAGGAGTTTATTATTATTCTCTCTACTTTGCCATGTTTCATATTTTAAAAAATCTGAGACAAAGGCCCCACCCAGGGGCAGGAAGTTATAAGGCAGGACCCAGGTGAGGTACCCAGGGAGGGCACAGGGCAAGGGAGATGGAGGGACAGAAGGAAGGAAGAGATGGTGCAGGGGGCCTGGAAGCAGAGATGATGCTGTCCCTCAGAGGGTGGCATTCTCTAGGACCTGCTGTCTTGTTGGGCAGGTCACCTCCCCACCAACAGCTCTCTGAGACTTCATTCTTCAGGACTCACTTCCAGACTCTTCCAGAAACCAAATCTGCTGGCACCTTGATCTTGGACTTCCAGCCTCTAGAACTGCTTGAGCGGGAACCGGTCCCGGGCGTTGGTGCACAGGGCGATGGCCAGGTGAGGGGCAGACAGGAGCACCCCGCTGAGTACCACGGCCCGCGTGTGCACGGGCAGAAGCGTGTGGATGGTGTAGATGAAGAACACATTTTTTTGTTTTTTTTTAAATCATAGGTTCACAGCACAGGAAAGGGACCTTGAAGGACATTTTGTCTAGTCACCCATTGCAGTTTTAGACACACTAGTTGTTAGAAAGTTCTTTTTTTAAAAAATTTTTAATTTATTTATTTTTGGCTGTGTTAGGTCTTCGTTGCTGGGCGCGGGCTATCTCTAGTCGTGTTGCGCGGTCTTCTCATTGCGGTGGCTTCTCTCGTTGCGGAGCGTGGGCTCCAGGCACACAGGCTTCAGTAGCTGTGGCACGCGGGCTCCGTAGTTGTGGTTCACGGGCTCTGGAGCGCAGGCTCAGTAGTTGTGGCGCACGGGCTTAGCTGCTCTTTTTTCCACCACGCGCTAGGAGCTCCATGAATGTTTGATGACCGCCAGTCACAGGAATGTTTTAGGAATGTGCAGGAATGTGCACATGATGAAAATCACAGCAGTGTAGCCCCAACCGCCAGAGCAGGACCCTGCCTCGAGCGGGAGAAGAAGGTGGGCACCGTTACCACGAGTGGTGGGCAGACCCGGGCCTGGCCTGAAATCATCAAGAAGAGAGTGGTTTGCTGAGACCGCCAACGCGCAACGGCCAGTTTGGGTCTGAAGACTGAAACCGCATCAACCATTCGGAAACCACCTCCTCATCGGTGGCGACCAGAGTGACTGGCTAAAGAGAACGTTCTTTTCCTGGCCTACCACTCCGCAAAGCGACAGGTGGCTTCCTTAAAGCTCTGGGTACGTTCCTTTTGTCACAGGTGGGCAAGAACACAGAGACAGAAGCAGCTCTCCGTGGACAGAGGAAACTCAGAACAGCCCAAAGTTGACCCAGGACTCACTCGCACTTCGTAAGAGGTCATCTTGGTGTGCTTAAATGTCCCACCGGGTAACTCACCAGACTGAACTGAAGGTTTCCTTTGTGATCATATTATAGAGTAATTGGAAGCCCTGGGGTGCAGGCCCCTGGGCAAACCAGGGTCCTGGAAGGCTTTCACAGCAGTAAATGGCACAAACGAGTGATAATTGGTCTGGGCAAAGCCGGCAGTGCTTCATTTCTCCTCCGCTTCTGCGCTTTACCTGAGCTCCACTAGGTAATTTAAAATAGGGCATGGCAGGGAAATGGGGCAGCTGTCATTTTAACTGCAGCTGCTTCCAGAACGTCCTCCTGCCTTTTGAACAGATAAGCAGGACGGCCTAGAGTCAATCCTTCCACGGGGTGATTCTGCCACTCGGCCCAGCGAGACAAACACCAATTGTCATCCCAGCTCAGTGAAATCGCCGGTGCCGAGCAATGTTGACCTCTGACCCCAAGAGGTCCCCGTGTTAATTAGACTCAGCAGCTCAGGAATTGCATGAGTGAAGATTATGATAAAGTGGCTTTTTTCGCATTTTATGTAGTGCTGTATATTTCAGTTTACAACATCTTATTAAAATCCCCTACTTAAAAAAAAATGGTTCTACTTGCTTCTTAAAACCAAGAAACTTGTTAAAAACCTATTAAAATTCAGATATCAAAATTTTAAATTCTTTCAGTCAGTTGCGAGACATGATTATTCAGGGGCATACTCGCATTAAACATAACCTATAAATACAGCATTTCACCCTAAAACCTTCTTTTGTTGACAACAACAATTGCTTTATTTGTTAAGGAATTATAAATCACTGGTGTCCAAGACACTGTGTTGGGTGGTATGGGGATATAGTAATGAATAACCTCTGGTCCCTTGGTTCCTCTCCCTTTGTCCTTTCATTGTCCCCTCTCTACCAACTTTTCCCTTCCCAAGCAGCCTATGTTCTGTGCTTGATCCTCTTAACACTTCCCTTGCCCTCCGTTTTGTTGACACACCTCTCTGGCCAAATCCTGCCCATCCACAGTTTCTGGGTCTGCACCCATACCACTGGTGACTGCCGGAAAAAAATCACCCAACCTTGAAAAATGGTGCCCCTGGAAGGTCACGGCCACTAACCTCCTGCAACTCTTCGATGCTGCCCAGTTTCCCTGGTCAACTGTCCCTTCCACTTCAAGCCTTCTTCCCTTTCCCCAATCCCTCCTCTCTTCCACCCCACTCCACAGTGGTCCTCACGTGGAAGCTCCCTCAGCTCGCTGCTGCCCAACCCATCCACCCCTTTCCCTCTGCACCACCCTCCCCTCATTCCCACCCTGTTACCAACCCTTCCATCTCTGCTCAGGACCCTCACTCCATCCATTGTCCCTTCCGTTCCCGCGTCTCCAACTCTGTACCAGAGCCTTCCCTTCCCATCAGCATTTAATCATGATCCAAGGTTTCCTACCAAAAATCATAAGAGAGCAACAGAAGAGACCTTCCTTGAGCCCCCATCCCCTCCACTTACTGCTTCTCCCTCACAAAGCTCTCAAAAGAATCATTTACGCTGACTCAGTTTCCCCACCTCCTACTCACAACGCAACCCACTGCAATCTGGCTGCCACACAGGTTATTCCACAGAAACGGCTCTTCGTCAGATGCCTTCCACGTCTGTGATGCAGGGCGTCTCTCGCAGTCCTCACTGCACTGCACCTCTCGGCAGCTTTAGCTCGCCTGGCCACTCCACTGTCCTCAGAATGCTGCGTCCCCGCGCTTCTGCAAAGCCACGCTCTCCTGGCTTCTCCTCCTCCTCGGCGCTGAGTCCTGGGATTCCTCCAGGCTCGCTTCTCTTCTCACTCTACACCTGGGGGTTTATCCTGGTTTTGTATCACAGGCCTCTTAGGCAATACGGATGACCTCTCTGGATCCTCTTCTCACAATAATATTTTCAAATGCATAAAATAAGATGCACAGGATTTCAAAGGAAACCACAATCCTTGAAATAATCATCAAGATATTTTTAGAAATCTGTGACTCAGTAATATATGTGCTTCTTTTTTTTTTTTTTTTTTTTTTCTGTACGCGGGCCTCTCACTGTTGTGGCCTCTCCCGTTGTGGAGCACAGGCTCCGGACACGCAGGCTCAGCGGCCATGGCTCACGGGCCCAGCCGCTCCGCGGCATGTGAGATCCTCCCAGACCGGGGCACAAACTCGTGTCCCCTGCATTGGCAGGCGGACTCTCAACCACTGCGTCACCAGGGAAGCCCAGTTCCTTTTTTAAAATGTATCAAAATTCACTTTTTTAAACGAGTTTTGATAAATGCATGTAACCATGTTTCGAGTTTCCATCACCCCATGACCCTTTCCAGTCAATTCCTGTCTCTGTCCCTCTTAGAGGCAACCACTGTTCCGAGTATTTTCACCATAAATTAGTTTTGCCTTTTCTTTTTCTATTTCTTTACACTGTTTTCAGTTCAACTTTTAAGTCACTTTTTAGACATTGGTGGAATATAGATTCTAAATAGATGAGCTAAATAAATGAACCTACTTAATAATTAAATGAGGGGACTTCCCTGGTGGTCCGGTGGTTGAGATTCTATGCTTGCACTGCAGCGGGCACGGGTTCGACCACTGGCTGGGGAACTATCCTGCATGCCACATGGCGTGACCAAAAAATAATAATAATTAAATTAAAATTACATACAAGTTACAGATTAAAATTATAGTCTTTTCCCAAAATGACAAAGTCGCTTTTAAAAAGATAATACGTAGTTGGAAAAGTTATGTAGAAATTGGCATTCTCACGTACCTCTGGAAATGTAAATTGGTACAATGTTTCTGGAGGACAATTTGGGAACAAAATATTGTAAATCTTTGTGATGCTGTTAATCTACTAATATAAATTCCCACTTTGGGAACTTAAAGAAATAATTGATGATGTGTATAAATATATAAGAATATTCATCATAGCATTATTTATCATAGAAAAAGTTGGAAGCAACCTAAATGACCAACAAAAGTAAGTATGACAGAGCCATACAATAGGAATATATTGTAAAGACAAAGAGAACTGCCAAGAAACAATAAAGTTTTACTTAATGGGTCTATTCTTAGAGTATATTTGTACTGTGATTCTGAAATTATTTCATGTTCATTACAGAGTAAAACAAATGAATACATATATTAATATAATTAAGGAATAAAGATTTTAAATTAAATACATATATTAATATAATTAAGGAATAAAGATTTTAAATATAATTAAGGAATAAAAATTTTAAATATTTAAAATCTTTAAAAATAAAGATTTTAAAGATTTAAATAAAAAGATACAAATATAAAACAAAAGAAAGGAAGGGAAAACCCCTTCCACTAAATATGTATTAGTGTTAAATACACATTTCTAATTAACTCCATTGAAATGACTTAGGAACAATGTCCCTCTAGGAGCAATGAACACACACAGCATGAAGATACTGATTTCTAAATAGCTTTCTAAACTAAAAGGAACCAGAGCTTATTGGGAAAATAGCTGATTCTAGGTCTGAGCCAGGTAAAGTACAAGGTGAAGCTATGAAATTCTATTGTGCCATAAAGCGTAGAAGTGCTCGGAGACTCAAGTCAGAGCAAACTTGAATGAACTCCCGTTCACCAATTTTGGGACGATTTGAGCCTCAAAAGATGTGACGAGACGATTGAATAAAATGTGTCCTTGAAACCACAGTGATGCTAACAAAGAGGCAAACAAACAAACAAGAAGGGAGGAAAGCTCTTCTTTAGAGAAGAATGCCAGCTAGTAATTGTAGAAGAAAGGACAGAAATAGAAAACTCATCATTTTGCGACCTTGACGTAATTATCAATCCAGGCAAAGCACATCAAAAGATGCTAAATCACTGGGTAAAATGTATCGTGAATAGGGTATTTAGTGTCAAAGAATCGTCTCACAGATTTCCGACTAATTACAAAAGGGAAAAATGCACTTTTATAGTGGAAAAATCTGGCAGTCACCGCCTTACCCTAGAGACCAAACAGCATTGTTAGGCTGATATTATAAAGAGGGATACCACACCACCTATGGAATATTCTAACCCCAAATGATTCACCTGAATTTTATTATGAGAAAGCCATCAAATTCAGAACGGTCGATCTTCTATGAGGCTGGGACTCTTCCAAAGAGTCAAAATCACGAAAAGACAAAAAGGGCCGAGAACAAAAGAGACATAATAACTGCGTGCAATGGGTGTATCTTGATTGGATCATAGATCAAAATACACAGCTAAAAAGACATTTTCGGGACAGTTTGGTTTGAATATGCTCTACATAATAAATAATGTTATGGAACTATTAAATTCTCTCGGGTAAGATAATGGTATTGTGGCTTTGTAGGAGAATGTCCGTTTTGATAGGAGATGCGTATTGAGGTATTCAGGGGTAAAGTATTATGAAGTCTAGAGAGAGGGAGGGATGGGGGAGAGGGAGAGAAAGCCAGTTGGCAAGGCAAAGGGCAATGGATGTTATTTGTACTATTCTTTCAACTTCTCCATTGATTTGAAAATTTTCAAAATAAGGTTGACAAAATTATAGAAAGGTATCTATTGATGCAATGTATTGTTAAGCGACAACGTATGTATGGCTCAATTCTATTTTTGTTAAAAAACAATATTTATACAGATGCATAAATATGTGTGCAAGAGTAATGTCAGCTGCTATAACAAAGGGACCAAAAATATGATGATTCAATCAAGAAAGAATTTATTTCTTGCACCTGTGATGGCCCAGCTGCCAGAGCAGGCCGCTCTCCTCCACCAGGACTTACAGGGATTCAGGCCAATGATGGTTCTCTTGTCTTCAACACGTGACTTTCAAAGTTGCTGCCTCTCCAGCCGAGAAGCAGGGCCAGAGATTATCTCTGAAGCAGGCTGTACATGTCAACTGTGCTCCCACTCCACTGGTGAGACTTTCCTCCTGAGGCCACACCTAGTTGCAGTGGAAACTGAGTCATTCGGTTCAAGGTGGGCAGCCACATCCAGCTGTAGCTCTTATCACTTGAGAAGGGATTTCAGTGGGAAGCTAGTAGTCTCCATCACACTCATTTGTTATACAGCAGAAACTAACACAACACTGTAAAGCAATTATACTCCAATAAAGATGTTTAAAAAAAGGGGGGGGGTGTCTGAAAGAACACAGACCAAGCTATTTGCAGTTTTTATTTCAAGGTTAATGGAGTTTTGAATGCTTTAAAATTTCTCTCTTTGTCTTTAGTTTTCCATTATGAACATGGATTTTTTTTTTGGCAATAAAGAAAAGACTTACACTTTACAAAAATAAGCCATTGAAACTACAAAAAGATGCTTTGTTTTCTTCCTCTGAAAGAAACATACAAGCTAATCTTAAGTACCACATTAAGCATTTTTCTTCTCAGAAACCTTCAGTTGGACCCTATTCTCCATCACATTAACTCTCAATTCTTTGCTTGACTCTCAGAGCCCCCCACAATCTGACCCCAGCTTGCCAGCCAACTTTGTCTCTCACCTCTCCTTCTCACACCCTCTGCTCTGGCCATACGCCTTGCTGCCTGAGAATCACGCCGTGGGTGTCACTCCATCCGTACCTTGGCTCCCATGCTGCCTCCAGCCGAAGCTGGTCCCTACTGCTCCTTGAATTCCTAGAAAACACCATCCCCTTCATGAAGCCTCCCTTGACGTCTCACTTTTTTGCTGTGAGTTTCTTTGAAATTTAGAATTGGTGCCACCCAATGTATCACTTAATTAAACTTTGTTTTGCATTTTGCTAGTATGGTATAAATTGTGTCTCTCCCATTGCAAGTATCTTGTCTTTATATTGGGTTGAAGACACAGTAGATACATATGATGCTGTTCAATTAATTCCCATGTTTTATGACCTATTATTCTGAGTAGGAGGTATTTTCATGGATGACCTCCATTTAATGGCCAAGTCTTTCATGTTCTTCAAGTGTTCCTCTCAACTAAAAGGAGAATATGAATTCAAATAAAGAATGAAGGAGAGGGGCTTCCCTGGTGGCGCAGTGGTTGAGAGTCCACCTGCCGATGCAGGGGACACGGGTTCGTGCCCTGGTCCGGGAAGATCCCACATGCCGCGGAGCGGCTGGGCCCGTGAGCCATGGCCGCTGAGCCTGCGCATCCGGAGCCTGTGCTCCACAACGGGAGAGGCCACAACAGTGAGAGGCCTGCGTACCGCAAAAACAAAAAAACAAAAAACAAAAGAAAAAAAAAGAACGAAGGAGAAATACATTGTAGCAAAACCACTCCTGAAAAATACCCAACGGAGGGCAGTCTCAACGTGCTACTAAACACTACACCTTAGTGCTCAGATTTTTTACATCCATCAATTTCCTGGCCACATGCCACTTCCTTACCCACTGCCCACCACACAGAACTCCATTTCAGAGAATACTACACATACTTGTCCCCCAAAGCATGAAAATGTATCGTCACCACCCATGTAAACCAACCAAGATTTCTGCAGCACACGAAGGATTCATTTGCATTTTAAGAAATACTAGCAAGTGTCATAAAACATGTCATATTTGCCATTTCAGTAGTTTGCAGCTCTGTTTCACCCAGAGGACCTTCCCTAGTGGGATAGCTTGTAATCAGGAAGCAAGTTCTATTAAAGTCCCACGTGCCTCTCCCTCAGAGAGCAGCCCCAATGGTGATAAAACATTATGAAGACTTTAACCACTGAGGCCACAGTTGCTCTCAGACCAGCGTCTCAGGCTGGGTCATTCCAACTTGCTGGCATGAGAATCAGAGAGAAGGTGGCAGGTAGGAGAGAGTTCTCTACAGAATTCATTGGTAGAGACAACTGCCCATGAAATTTCTGCACATGGCAGCCCAGCCAACTCCCAAAAGCTTCTTGTGGCAAAGTGGAAAGCAGGGGCTTCTACTGCTGAGCCTGGTCTTGCCCAGCCCCACCTGGGAGCCACGTCTCCAGGTGGGGAGACGCAAATGGGGTTAAGCAGCAGTTGGATTCAGGTGAGTGGTACCTGAGTCCAAACCCCGCCCCCAAATTACTAATCCATTCTGTATTGTTGTTCAAGTTTACAATCCTGGTAAACTCAAAATTGTCCTGAGGGCTCCCCTGGTGGCGCAGTGGTTGAGAGTCCACCTGTCAATGCAGGGGACACGGGTTCGTGCCCCGGTCTGGGAAGATCCCACATGCCGCGGAGCGGCTGGGCCCGTGAGCCATGGCCGCTGAGCCTGCGCGTCCGGAGCCTGTGCTCCACAACGGGAGAGGCCACAGCAGTGAGAGGCCCACACACCACAAAAAAATAAAAATAAAAATAATTGTCCTGAACATGGGAAGGACTTTGCTGCCCTTAGTTTCTTCTAGAAGAGAGAATGTTTAGCCAGCTTTGGGATATAACAGCACTCTGTGTAGGACATGCTAACTTTATATTTCTTGAATCCATAAAAGTCCCCATCCTGTCCAGAATGCTATTTATACAAGCTGCCCTTAATTCCCAAAGGCCATTTTTTGTGTTTGAGGCACGATATGAATGTGGACTTTGGGGACAGCACTCTGAAGATACTCATTTGCACCCACAGTTCCTTGGTCACCCTTCCCATGTTGTGACCGTTTGCGTGTCGAGGTTCACAGCCTTGATCATTCTCTTTCATGATCTCGGGAGAGCATTTTATCTCAAATGTAATAAACACACCGTCTTTCTCTGGCACCAGCCTGACACTACTCTTTGTCTGTTTTCCTATTCAGAGCAAGTCGTGTCCTGATCTTTACACTATGTCATAAGATCCACTCAGCTCAGCCTTCCATCACATGACATGTGGCTACAATGCGTTTTGTACACGTCCATCAGAATTCATCAGCACACCTTGTGGGAGGGAGGGAGGTGGCATACCAGTTGAGAACCAGCTCTGTAGATCTTGAAAATGAGCCATCAGGCAAGAGCTGGAAAATGACTTGGTCTTTTCTGTCCCTGACTACTTCTGTCTCTTTGCCTTTCTGATCATCTGTGCTCACTGTCACCTTGCCATTTCAGACTCAACATTGTTAGGACCCAGTTTAAAAATCTAGGCCTTTTCTCACCTTCTGAGATGGCCCACACTCTGTCTGTGGAGTGTTTCTCTCTCTAAATAAATCCACTTCTTACCACTTTGTCTCTCACTGAATTCTTTCTGTGATGAGACATCAAGAACCTGGACTTCGCATTAAGTCCTGAAACCAGAGCAATGTACAACATCCAGGAAAGAAGAGATTTTACTTTCAGTTTTAATATTGGAATGGGTGACCAGTGCTAGAGACTGGGTAGGAGTCGTCAGGATTGAGGATTGTGGTCGAGAATCCCAGTTCATACTCCACACAACGTGCCCAGCCACTCACTATCCAGCACAGGACTTGACCAGGCCTCCAGGTTCTGAGTGACATGGAGAGCAGCAATCAACTGGAAAAACAAGGCAGAAGCCATCCCAGGATAAGAACAATAAAAGTTTTTCTCCCACATATCCAGAACCAAGAGGTGTCCTACACCTAAAATAGTTCCAAGAAGTTCCAATATCATAACCATGGTGGTGTTGTTTTAATTATATATACACTCAAAGACAGAAATATTAGAAAGAACTGCATTAAATACTAATGAAAGCTGTGTTTAAAAAAAAAAAATCTAGTCACTCTAACATCCCTGAAGAAACGCATCCCACTTGGCAATCCTTGGGTCTCCATCATCCAGGAGGTCTAACTAGAACCATTACCATGTTTCGAAGTCGCTACTGCAGTGCCCAATTCCCTAACGTAAGTCCCTTCTTTTCCTAGCGTGAGTCTTGCTCTGAACTTTTGAGAGTTTCTAGCAAGGTCATATCCCTACTTTATTATGGATGATGCCAAAAGAGCAAGTTGGGGATCTTTGGAAAATGTTGACTGAAAAAACCATAATACTCCAGAAAAATATTAATTTTGACAATAACTTCTTTCAGTTAATGTGGCTTTATTAGGACGCTCATCAGATTACCAACAGAGAACTTAAAGTCTACACATGGGGCTTCCCTGGTGGCACAGTGGTTAAGAATCCACCTGCCAATGCAGGGGACATGGGTTTGAGCCCTGGTCCGGGAAGATCCCACATGCTGTGGAGCAACTAAGCCCGTACGCCACAACTACTGAGCCCTGGGCTCTAGAGCCTGCGAGCCACAACTACTGAGCCCACGTGCCACAACTACTGAAGCCCACGGGCCTAGAGCCCATGCTCTGCAGCAAGAGAAGCCACCGCAATGAGAAGCCTGTGTACCGCAACGAAGAGTAGCCCCTGCTCGCTGCAACTAGAGAAGAGCCCATGCGCAGGAACGAAGACCCAAAGTAGCCAAAAATAAATAAATTAAATAAATAAATTAAAAAAAAAGTCTACACATGTATTATGCAGTCTGGGTTTTTTAGTTTAGTTTTTTTTTTTTTTTTAATGTTTCAGGCTTTGATTTTGAAACACAGCGCTAGTTTTCTTCCCCTAAAGGAAGAGCAGTAGGCTCTTGCCTCCACCTCCATGTGACATTTCAACTTAGGAACATATGGGGGAAGAAAATTGTAATTACTCTTCAAAATTGCGAGAGGAGGAGACAGTTTTAAAATCAGCTTAAAATCAACATAATTTAATTTTTATTGCCTGCTAATCTTTAAATGTTGTTAAATGTTTGCCATTAGAACTTTACTGTCTGAAAGAGAACTTGTACCACAGAACTGCCCCACCTTGCTGTCCATTGCTCTTTGAAGTAGGTGACAACCCATTTGAATTTTTCAGTGGGGTTTATGGTTTTGGTTTCAACAGCAGGTAGTTAATTTTCAGCAGTTAGCTGGTTACTTTTTTAAATGGCTGAACATGAATGGCTAATTGCAAAAGCCAACACTTACATGGCACTTTCTCAGTGCCTGGCACCACTACTCTTGGTGCTATAAACATACCTTAACTCATTTCATCCTCACAGAATCACCAAAAAGAAGGCACTATTGTTCACAGATGAGAAAATCTGAGAGGCAAAGAGATGAACTAAAACTAATCCTATGTCACACAGTCACTACGTGAAACGCCAGGATTCACTCCCAGGAAGCTGGGCTCCAGAGTCTTAAATACTGCATTTTATTGCCAGAATGAGTTACTTCAACTTCTTTCACCCAAGGAGCATCCTCCTTGGATAATATAATGGGCTTTCATGAGAAAGGATACATGAGAATGGCTGAATACATGACAGGACACGAATGAAGATACAAAAAGTTGAAGTGATTGGCTTAAGATTACTCAAAGCAAGCACAAAAAGACCCAGTAGCACATTCATAAATATGATAGTTCTCACCATTGTGGCTTTAGTTTCCAACTGACAAAACACCCACTTCCAGCTGTAATTTCTGGACTCAAGGGTGATTCCCAGGGACTTCCCTGGTGGTTCAGTGGTTAAGAATCTGCCTGCCAATGCAGGGGACATGGGTTTGAGCCCTGGTCCGGGAAGATCCTACATGCCACGGAGCAATGAAGCCTGTGAGCCACAACTACTGAGCCTGCATTCTAGAGCGCACGAGCCACAACTGCTGAGACCACGCACCTAGAGCCTGTGCTCCGCAACAGGAGAAGCCACTGCAATGAGAAGCCTGTGCACCGCCACGAAGAGTAGCCCCCGCTCTCCGCAACTAGAGAAAAGCCCACACGCAGCAACGAAGACACAACGCAGCCAAAAATATAGATAGATAGATAGATAAGATTTGCAACTGGAAGTAAGGTTGATGGAACCAGGAACCAGAGAAGGATATACTTGGAAGGCAGGTGCATGATACCATATGTAATTGGCATGGTTTAATTGGCCAAGTTTTCTTCCACCTTTGGTGCTATTAATGCTGGAGGTACAATGAATGGGTGAAAGAAGGATAAACATGGCTTAACACCCCACCCAGTAAAAAGTCTCTTCACCAGCTCCTCCCGATTCACCACTGCCTGGGGTAAGCAAAGAATTCTAGTCCTGGCTGAGGGTGAAGGGGACGGACCCACCAGGAGTGGACACTGTTACTGCTCCTGATGCTGTAACCATGGATATTGGTAATCTTAGCCCAGAGCATCTTTCCTGCCTTTCCATTGGCTGAAAAACAGATGTGTGAGCAGGCTTCTCCATTCGCTAATGTAAGTTGTTTGTGTTGAGCAGTTTGTGGAAGAAATTCAGTCACATGTTCACCGCTGTTCTTCTTGCCTTATGACCATCTTAGGCACCAGAATTAAAATTTGCCCACATTTCCTTTTCTGAGAATGGAAAGCCTATCTCATGTTCAGAAATGACCTCATGTTTCATCTTTGACATTTCAGAATCATTTTCAAGGATTTCTGTTAAATTCCAGAACCAAGAGGGAAAAGGGAGAACAACCAACTCATTATGTCCTTTCCTTTTTTCCGTCCCTTTATCTGAGGGTGGTCTGTTTTCTGAAAATGCAGGGAGAAACAATAATTATTTGTTTGAAGGCTGTCACCAGGCTCTAAGTCACCAAACATGATTTCTAATCCTGGAGAATAATGATCTGTCCACCTGTAGATTTGTACCGACATCCTCGTAGAAAGACTGGCAGGTAGGGGACTTTTTTGAGAGTGTAATTTGTCTTACGTTACCCCAATAATTCAAAGCTATTCAGAGTATTTTCCTGAGTCAGAAGGCTTAAAATGAAAATGCCACAACTGTCAGAGAGAACGGGAAGCAAAATCAATACCAATTGGCACCGCTGGGGAGGCGTGGAGGACGTTGATTTAGCACTCTGTGTCCGCAGAGGACGACACTTTCAGAGGACTTGCTGATATAGACCACTGTGCAGTGCAGGAGTATTTACTGACCCTGCCCCTGGGGCGGGGGGGAACCCCGTGGTTTTGTTTGTTGGGTGCATCGCCTAGCAAATCATATTAACACCAGGATCTAAGACCTTAAGGCAGGACTTAAATCGCCCTTCAGGACCAAGTTTCTCCTAATTGTTCATGTTTGTTTTCATTCATTTCTTTGGTGGGTGTAAGTGTGGCAAAGTGTAAAGCTATTGAATGCCTGGATAATTTTTATTGCGGCTGCAAGGCTGTGTTGAGATATTCTGACACCGCATGAGTCAGGATTTGTCCGTGCATAGATTTGTCCGTGCATAGATTTATACTGACTTCTTTATAGAAGACTGACAAGTAGGGGCCTTTTAAAAAGATTAATCTGGGCTTCCCTGGTGGCGCAGTGGTTGAGAGTCCGCCTGCCGATGCAGGGGATGCAGGTTCGTGCCCCGGTCCAGGAAGATCCTACATGCTGCGGAGCGGCTGGGCCCGTGAGCCATGGCCGCTGGGCCTGCGTGTCCGGAGCCTGTGCTCCGCAACGGGAGAGGCCACAACAGCGAGAGGCCCGCGTACCGCAAAAAAAAAAAAAAAAAAAAAGATTAATCTGTCTTATGTTGCACCCAATAATTCAGAGTATTAAACTGAGGTCTCATTGATTCAGTCCCAACACACTTATCTAAATTTCCTTTTCATTGTCAAGTATATGATTAACATAAGGAACATTTTTCCTCCCCCTCCCCACAAAGTAGTTCAAATAACAAATAGCAAGAAGTTTAAATGCACGATGGTTTCTCCTGTTTTCATATGTAGCTCTTAACGTGAGCTGTTTATTGGTCATCCGATTACTTAAGGGTCAGGAATTCATTCTTTTCATAATGTTCTACAAAACAGACTCATTAACTTTGCTATTATTTCTAAATTGATACGCCCAGTCCATGAAAATCTGATGAAATCTGGTGAAAGGGCACACTGAGCTCGCAGGATGCTCCAGTGTCTTTGTTGAGGGGTTGCTGCATTTGGCTTGTCTCTTCTTCCTCTGCCCAGCCAAGATGGCCTATTGACCACAGATACTCAGACACCTTTCATTTTCGGCAGAGTTCTGGTGAGAAGGATGCTCTAGCTGAACCAGGATTATCTGCCAAGAGTTCTGCGCATAAGAGTGATTCCAGACTTCCAGCAATTGACCAAACATCAGTCAAGCACAAACATAAAGGTACCATGACTCCAAAGAAATCAGAGAACGCGGGCCCCAGCAAACCCTCTCCAGGTGAGTGGCGGGTTTATTGAAATTCACAAGCTCTAAAATCCCGGCATCAGAGGGAAGGACAGCAATCAAATTCATGGTCCCGATTACACCTAGTGTTTTCCAAGCGGCCAATTCAGGTTTTGCAGGGTCTGATGATCTTATGCAAATGATAAAATCCATTTCGGAGTAGACCCTCAGGCCAAGGAGGTGTGAATTATGCAGAGTAACTGTCTCCACTGCCCACATTTTCTGCCCAGTCATCGGCTTTCTGTAGCACTGGCCCAGAATGGCTGCCTTTTCATCTTCTTCACCCTTCTGGGAGGGATAAAGGCATTTGGCCCCAGGTATCAGATTTTATGACTCAGTCCAGAGCATGAAGGGACGCTTTCAAAAACTTCTGAATGGCATAATTTATGGCTGAGAAAGTCCTCCAGTTCTGGGGTTGTCCTCTCTGGGAAAAAAAAGGGGGGCTTGGTAAATCTTCCCCTTTGTGCAATTTGGTAAATAATTCACTCTTTAGCTGCCTTTGAAGCAAAGACCGGTCCTCTGCTTAAGGCAGGAGAAACTTAATAGTATCCAGAAAGGGGATAAATGCAACTGAAAGTTTAGAGTCCCTCAGGCTCATCCCCATTAAAGCCAACATCTGTAGGACAAACTTGATTCCCCTGGGAACTGACGTGGAAGTTGGGATAACGAGGCAGAAAGGTCTGCCTTCTGCTTGCGGTGGAATGGAAGCGATCCAGATGAACTGCCGAAGAATTCGTAAACAGCATGCAATTCGCTTAAATCCAAATCACAATGACTTTCTAATCCTAAATAGCTCCTGTCGTGCTACCACCCGTCTGGTTAAGTCTTAATGCATTTTTAGACAATGGCAGCTCTCAGTTAGATTAACCACCCACATTTTATAGCTTTAATGAAGTTTAAAGAAAAATTGACTTCCGAAATGATGTCCGTTCAGACAAAGCCCCAACTCTTTTTCCTTATTTAATCAGGGGAAAGTATCATCGTAGTTAACAACTTCTCATTTTGAAGCCTTTTAGTAGGAATTAGGACTTTAATTCAGCTGTTTAAGAATGAAATAGGGCAGGGGCTTCCCTGGTGGTGCAGTGGTTGAGAGTCCGCCTGCCGATGCAGGGGACAGGGGTTCGTGCCCCGGTCCGGGAAGATCCCACATGCCGCGGAGCGGCTGGGCCCGTAAGCCATGGCCGCTGAGCCCGCGCGTCCGGAGCCTGTGCTCCGCAACGGGAGAGGCCACAACAGTGAGAGGCCTGCGTACCACAAAAAAAAAAAAAAAAAAAAAAGGAATGAAATAGGGCAGATAAGATCATTCCCCCAATATTTCAAAATCCATGTTGTCATGTATCAAATTGAGGATGTCTTTAATAGAAAAAAATAAATTTAAGTAAGGCAACACCAGTCACTCGATATAATTTTTAGCCTTCTTGCTAAAACTAGGTAGCTGTTTGCATGATGCGCTTTGTCCTCTGTAGAGATAAATCATTCTAATGGACAGTTTAGGCCCACTCCATCTTAGCTCGTCTGATTAATATAGATGTTCTTCCGACTGAGCGGATGCCACACGGGACTTACAACACTGACAGAGAGGGAGAATTAATTCACTTCACTTTCTATAAAACCTCAAATTCAAACAATTACCAGACTAGAAAGCACCAAGGTTTAGGCAAGAGAGCCAAGTTGGCAGAAAGATATCTATTTCACCACATAAGAGATGTTACTTGTAGTAAACAGCCTTTAAAAACCACCAGCTTAAAAATAATGATAATAAAATAAATACATTTTAAAACACCAGCTTTATCACCATATTATAGCTCTAGACCGTGTCCAAGCCCCATGCAGCCATGAGCTGGACTGTGGCCTGGCCGTCCAGCAAGTGTAACAGCCCTGCTGGTTGATGTCAGTTACTACAGAAGCCGACTCAGTTCTATAGCAAATTGGGTTGATCATGTGAGCTAAAAGCAAAGCCTTGGTGTGTTAAGATCCATTCGTTTTACATGTAGAGTCTCACCCTCAGAGTTTCTTCATCAGCACAGTGAAATGACAGACCAGGGACATGGCAAGAATTTAAGCTGAGTCCATTCAGGCAAAGTTAAGTCCAGTGGTGGTGACAACTCAGATATTATAGAAAAAGAGTCTTGGGGACCTGAATTATCTGGACACGTTGATCCAGTTCACTGGGTAAACTCATAGGTTCCTGCTTTCCTTCACCTCTGTAGGGAAATATTTTTCTAAAGCATTTTGTGGGGGGGGGGTCACCCAAAGTTGGCAGTAGGTCACCAAAACTTCTTCCCATGTCAGACCTGAGTTCTGTGCAAAACTGAAGCATTAAGACAGTGAAATCCCTTTGCAACATCTGCCTAATAGGCTCACCTTCCATACTGTGTTACGCCAGACCTTTCCTGAATAAAACAATACAGCTGGGGAATGTGGCTTGACTTACATGCAAATGTAAGTAATGATATTCCCTTATAATCCTTCTATGTGAATGATTATCTGGAACGCCTAAAACAGCTATTTATCAATACAACAGAGGAACCATCAGTGCCCTCTACTAATACATTTATAACAGATCTTCATTGTACTTCGCACTCTGTTAGAAGAAATTCACGCATTTTAAATTCATTCATACACGCCATGGAACTATTTCTAAATGAGTTGGCTTGGGATTCTCCTTGTTATCTCCCTCCATGCAGTTTTGGGCAAGTGCTTTAGTGTCAAGATGCTTGGATTAGCATCTGAGCCCCGTTTCTCATCTGCTGTTACTTGGAGCAAGTAACTTCCCCGTGCCTCAGTGTTTTCATCTGTAAAACGGCAGAGCCTGGGCGTCAGCACAGACCCTACCTGCTGGGATGGCTGTGAGGACTCAATGATAAACATATGGTCAGCCATTAGAACGGCCCCCGACACCATAGCTCATACATGACAGCCTTAAGGTATCGGGTACAAGGCAGCTGTATTCAGTAGGGAGAATGGACCAGAAAACTTCGTTTTCTTTGTCTTCACGTTACCTCCTCCCCACCTCCCACCCCAATCTTTTCTCCTTTACCAAAAATCAGGGTTATATTTTTAAACTCCTAACACAAACGCAGGTACAGACACTTCTACTGTGCCCCGAATTTCCAAAGCAAAACACCAAATGGAAAAAGATGAACAATCAGAAAGCATTCACCAAGCGAGAGGTTTGCTTCCCCCCCAAAAAGACGTGGAAAACTCAGTGAGTCAAGACCCAGCTGGGTCTGATGTGCATTTGATTCAGAAATCCTATTTCATGATCAAGGTGAACACTGACACAGGGTGAGAAATAAGCCTGGCCGAGTTACATATTCTGCTTTCAAGCAGAGGGAGGCTTGGGGATTAACCTTTACCGAAAGCCCAGTCTGTATGCAGGATCTGCATCCTCCCATGAATGAATCAGGGGGAAGCAGAGCTGACAGCAGGCCCCGTGAGTGCAGGGAGCTGTGGTGGCCATCAGCTCCTGGACTCCTGCCTGTTCCCAAAACCCCTACCAGCCCCATCCTGCCTTGGAAAGGAGCCACCTCTCCTTTCCAGGACATGCAGAGGCATCCAAAGGCCATTGTGCTGTGGGGGTCTGGCACCTGGAGTCCTAAGTCACTCTTGATCCCCGTGCCAGGCTCACAGGAAGTAAGTACCCTCTCCTGCCCTTTCCTCTCACCTGGAGCCCGGGCAGAGTCCTGCTAGTTACGTGCCAGGAAAATGGATCTGGATGGAGTCTGGTGAGACTGCTTCCAAAACCTTGCCCTTTAAAACAAAGCCAAATGTTCTGAAATTCTCCTCACTCCTTATTGAGTTCAGTGTTAGTCATTACCAGATTCGAATTTGTAGGAGTAGCAAAACCTAGTCAGATTAATAGTGGCTTATAGTGGAGACTGTAAAACTAAGAAAAAGCAGTAAACTCAGATTTTAAAATGTACACATTTAAGACAACTGTGGTCTCTTTTGGATTGGGAACTATTCATTTGAAGAGCAGCCTGGAAGGGAAATTTGAGGGCAAATCCCAATCTTCATGACTTACCTGGCAAATAAATTCTGTTGAAGATGTCCTCTGAAAGGCCAAGATTGATGGGTTTCCAGGCAAGTCCATTGGCATCCAACAACTTTCCAAGCTGTCTGCCCAAGTTAGAAAACAACCAACATAAGCAAATGCTCCCACATTTGTAGAGAGAACCATAATTCTCAGTCCATTTACAGTAACGCTCCTAAGACAGAGGGGCCTGGGGCATCACAGAGCCCGGAATTTGAAGCTCTGGCTCAGATTCCTGGTCTACCACATACCAGCCCTATAAATGTAAACTGGCAACTTCTCCAAACTCTGTTTCCTCGTCAGTAAAATGGAGTTGTTACCAACCCCACCAGGTAGACAGGAGGACTGAAATCCTGGGTATAGACTGGGCTTCAGGTAAAGGTTAATCCCGAAGCCTCCCTCTATGTATGAAGCCTGCTTCCAACACCATAGACTGCTCCCAGGTTAGCACCTTTATAAGAGAATAGCTCAACCAAAGAAATTTTAGTTTGAGATGTGAAAGGTCATAACTTGGTTATTAAAAAATTTACCTCTTTGATTACCAATAAACTCATCCATTTGTACCCCCAGTACCTATGGGATGTTAGCATAGGTACATTCAACTGCCCCATACACAGGACCTGCCCTCCAGGGGCTCACTGCCTAGTGGGAGGGCAGGACACCAACACGCCCCAGCCAAGGCAAGTTCTAAGGATGTGTGGGGAGGGGCCGGCGGGGTGAAAATCCTGAAGGAGGGGATTGAGCCAGGGCCCGGGGAGGAAGGCGAGAAAGGTGCGCCCAGCAGGAGGTACCGAGGGTGCGAAGGCATGGAGGAGAGAGCAAGGAAGAGGGGGAAGCGATGACAGACACGGAGGAACTACAAAGAGTCTAGGGCCTCAAAGGATCCCCAGACTAGGGGCAGAGGCATCACGGGAGAGCTTGTTAAAAATGCATGAATCCCAGCCCAGCCTTACTGACTCAGAACCTGCATTTAACAGGGCCCCCGGGAGATTTGTGTGTACATTTGAGCTTGAGAAGCGCTGGTTTAGGGTCAGGCTACAAGTTAGGAAGTGTAAAGTTGACGCCCTACGTGTAGGCAAGGACCAGGCCACCAAGGGCCTTGAACGTCATGCTGGAGGCGATGGAGCATCGGATCGGCATCGTTAAAAGCTGACTGTGTTGGGCTTCCCTGGTGGCTCAGTGGTCGAGAGTCTGCCTGCCGATGCAGGGGACACGGGTTCGTGCCCCGGTCCGGGAAGATCCCACGTGCTGCGGAGAGGCTGGGCCCGTGAGCCATGGCCGCTGAGGCTGCACGTCCGGAGCCTGTGCCCCGCAACGGGAGAGGCCACAACAGTGAGAGGCCCGCGTACCGCAAAAAAAAAAAAAAAAAGAAATCTGACTGTGTTCATGAAAGGGGGCTGGCTGGGAGGGTGAGGGCAGACAGAAGCCGAGAGACAAGCTGCAAGCTGCTGTGGACCTGGAGAGAAATGAGAAGGGCTTGACCTGAAGCAAAAGCAGAGAGAGAGGGCCTGGGCTGGAGGGATGTTTAAGGACGTAAGCCTGGCACAACTTGGTGAGCACTGGGGATGGGGAGAAGGAAAAAGGAGGAATCAAAGAGATCTTGGAGGTCTGGCCCAGAAAACTAAGCCAATGGCAGTTTCCTTTGCAAGGCTGACAAAGCAAGAAGTAGGTGGGGCCCATCCTGTGGCCGTTGTCCGTGAATGAACAGCCAGGACGGGCCAGGAGGAGATGCCAGGAAGCACCTGGGTACACAGGTCTGTTGCTCAGCAGAGAACTCTTGGCCACCGGAAGGAAGCCAAGGGCCTGGAGTGAGTAAGAGGTGGCTGGAACTACAGGAACGTCTCCCCTGCGAGAGTGGACAGGGTAACGAGAGATGATGAAGGAGCCTCGGGAAATACGAACACCTGAGGAGGGAAGGGAGAAGACAACTACGGAGAAATGGTCCGAGAAGTAGGAGCCACTCCAGGAGCCAAGGGAGGCCTTTGGAGATGAGTGGGTTAGAGTGTCAGCTCCTACAGCGGATTCAAGTAAATAAGGACCGAGAGCCCTCCGTTATAGGTAATGGTTTTCAACCGGATGGCATCTTAGCATAGGAACTGAGTTCAGCCGCAGCATTTCCCCAGGTTCTCTGATAAGAATCGCCAGGGAGGTCCTTAATAAAACACACACACCTGGGTCCCGTCCTGACCCAGAGCATCGGACTCTCCAAGGAAGGGGCCTGCAGAGCTGGTTTTTCCACAAGCTCTACAGCTGATTCTCATCCCAGAGGTTTGGACCTCATAGCCTTGCTTCTCAAACTTCAGAAGTTCTTGAGAAATACCTGGGGACCTCAGTCAACTGCAGGTTCTGATTCGGTAGGTTTGAGTGGGTAGCAAGGCTGCACTTCTAAGAAGCCGCCAGGTGACAGCCATGCTGCTGGTCTCGGGACCACCCTGGCAGGAGCAGGGCTAGAGAAAACAGGTTTTGAGGAGGTAAGCCGTTGATCCAAGGTGACCCGGCTTGGCTAGTGGCAGAGCTGAGAGATCTGTCATGCTTGAGGGGTCTCTCTGGATCGTGACTGCATCACGTGCCCATATTCTGCGTCCAGCAAGGATGGCAGATGGAGTGTGAGGTTAGCGAACAAATCATTAACTTCACTTGGACACCTCCCCCGTCCACCTGCTTCTCCCTGCTTGCTCTCTCCCCCTTGCCGTGAGCCCACCAGGATCTCTCTGCTCCTTTCTCTTTCCCCGAGCTTCCCCTCTGCAGCAGAAAGGCCAGATTAGGGCATGACCACAACCTCCCAACCCGGGGCATCTGGAAAATCAGGGGAGAGAGCGTTACCGAAGTGAGACCCAGCGGGCCACCATATGTTGCCGCCAGAACAGCTAATTAGACTGGCTGTGGGAGGGGGGAAGGGCCCACGAGCTTCCACATGGGAACTTAGTGGGAAAGAACTTTCCTGCATCTGTCAGGGACGCCGGAGACCATCGGCTTGGAGGAGGGGTGATGCCATTGCCCTGGTTAGCTCTTCAGTGACTCTGAGCTCCAAGCCAGGCACCTCCTGGGCAGGAGCCAGGCCGGCTGCCCCCAGGCCACCTAGACACACCACCCTCAGCCCCCGAAGAACGAGTTTTGAGTTTAGATTCATTCACAGCCTTTTCCAAATGTCCTTTCCCACCGTGAGGGCTGCCTCCTGACTGCTCTTTTTCTTTCGTGCAGGTGACAGCAGCCAGCACCCCCTGTTCTGTGTTGAATATTCCCCTTACTGCTCCGTCTTTGCTTTCTCCCCCGTCCTGCAGCCCAATACTAACTTCTGCAGCCTCCGGCTGCCCCTACTGCCGCCCGCCTCCCCGGGGGCCCGGGACTCTTCCCCGCCGCTGCCTCCGGTCTCCTTTCCCTCCTCTCCGGGCCCCGCGCCCGAGTCACCGGCAGCCCTGTGCTACTTCCCCATCTCCTGCCCCAGCCCGGCCGAGACCCCTGTGCTGTGCCTGCCGGACCCCCGAAGGCCCAGTAGAATTTACCTCGTGTGGTAAGTCGCCCTCGGCGAAGGACACAGCACAGTGGAGTCAGGAAGTGGGAACGGGGGGACGTTAAGCTTCCGGAGGGCAGCGCCGGGACCGACGGCAGGAGGTGTAACGGCGGGGAAGCAGGAAGACCAAGACAGCTGCTCCCACTTCACTCGGCCTTCTTCTAGCACCTAAAGGAGTGAGCGACCAATAAAAGCCCATCCTCTCTCGAGACTCATCTGATTTCTTCACTCCCGCGTCTGGCGCAGTTTGGATCGTTAACCACCAGAAACGCATCAGGCTCCTCCGGGTCTACTCGTAGCCTTGGGGGTGTGACTATGCCCGCCGAGCCGGCCCTGAGAGGGTGGCACCAGGGACAGGCCTCTGGGGGAAGCCCACGCTGGATCTGATTGTTGGTTCAGGACCACACGGAGGAGAGACAAATTCAAGGGCTCAGTCGCTGCTTACGGTTTCTTTCCTGACTCCTTATTGGGCCCTACACCTCCCCAGATCAAAAATCCCACCTCCTGGGGCCCCAAATAAAACATATTTATGGTGCATAATGAAGCTTTAATTAAGAGCTCCTCTGGGGATGCGAGACAACACTCATTTCCAGCACACTCAGACTGGCAAACAGACAGGGCCTGTTATTTGTGACTGTACCGAGAGCTGCCTACTACACCAAGGCAACAGCAGCTCCTGCGATTAAGCTGTAATTCTTCCCACGATCTGAAAGAAGCAATAAATCTTTTCAAAAGGCGTCTCAGGCAGAGCCTTGGCACCTCCTGGGCACCGGGCATCGAAGTGAAGATGGTGTGGGGTAGGGTAAAGGTTCAGGAATTGTCTTTTTCTCTTCACCTTGCTTTTCAAACTTGGTCTATCCAGAACCGTGTCTGGGTACAGCAGGTGATGTGAGGGGCGGAACAATGATCAGGTGCGTGGAATTAACGTGGACCGTTAAATGGACTCGGTTCTCAGCCATCAGAGTCTTGTATAAATATAAGGTTTCTACCTTTTTCTCCCTTTCCTGGTCAAATTAAGAACAATTCAGTCAACAATTAGTGTCCCAGCACTGTCAAGAGAACTGAGGCAGGACTACCCTGGTGATGCAGTGGTTAAGAATCTGCCTGCCAATACAGGC